>NC_091293.1:16971551-17025185 GCF_038502225.1 Cherax quadricarinatus | reverse complement strand
TGTAACTATACAAGTGCCTAAATTTTTAAACGTTTTATAAATACTTTCACCGTAAAATATATTCTTGAAATTTTAATATATACTCAGACTAATTAATTAACTTTTCTGGTCTTTTTAGTCTAAAAAATATCTAGTAAGACTATCTAAGTCATTTTCTTTAACAATGCTTGATTCAATACTCAGTCCTACAAAGACAATGCTTGATTCAATACTCAATCTTCCTACGACAATGCTTGATTCAATACTCAGTCTTGTTATGACAATGCTTGATTCAATACTCAGTCTTACTACGACAATGCTTGATTCAATACTCAGTCTTACTATGACAATGCTTGATTCAATACTCAATCTTCCTACGACAATGCTTGATTCAATACTCAGTCTTGTTATGACAATGCTTGATTCAATACTCAGTCTTGTTATGACAATGCTTGATTCAATACTCAGTCTTGTTATGACAATGCTTGATTCAATACTCAGTCTTGTTATGACAATGCTTGATTCAATACTCAATCTTCCTACGACAATGCTTGATTCAGTACTCAGTCTTGTTATGACAATGCTTGATTCAGTACTCAGTCTTGTTATGACAATGCTTGATTCAATACTCAATCTTCCTACGACAATGCTTGATTCAATACTCAGTCTTGTTATGACAATGCTTGATTCAATACTCAGTCTTACTACGACAATGCTTGATTCAATACTCAGTCTTACTATGACAATGCTTGATTCAATACTCAATCTTCCTACGACAATGCTTGATTCAATACTCAGTCTTGTTATGACAATGCTTGATTCAATACTCAGTCTTGTTATGACAATGCTTGATTCAATACTCAGTCTTGTTATGACAATGCTTGATTCAATACTCAATCTTCCTACGACAATGCTTGATTCAGTACTCAGTCTTGTTATGACAATGCTTGATTCAGTACTCAGTCTTGTTATGACAATGCTTGATTCAATACTCAATCTTCCTACGACAATGCTTGATTCAATACTCAGTCTTGTTATGACAATGCTTGATTCAATACTCAGTCTTACTACGACAATGCTTGATTCAATACTCAGTCTTGCTAAATCAATAGGTCATTTTCGAGACACAGTTAACCTTAATTATTTATATATATATATATATATATATATATATATATATATATATATATATATATATATATATATATATATATATATATATATATATATATATATATATATATATATATATATATATATATATATTTGAGTTTAGTAAAAGATCTTCCTGGTGACGCTACTGTAGCTGGAATTGTCAATAATATTCTCAAACTAAAACAAACATTAGCAAATATCTCACAAAGTTTGTAGTCTGTTAACAAATTTAGGAATTATAAAATTTTCAGTTCTGATTCTGCAAGATTTACTTTATGTACTAATGGTAAATGTTGCATTTCTGCTGTAAAATCTTCACCATTAAGGTCACTAGGATAATGGTGTGCTAACCCTTGCGCTTTTAACCCTAACTCACTTTCAATGTGGGATATTGCCGTAAAGAGTCTAATTTCAACCAACCTCTTAACATCATTAAAACAAACTCAGTCATGCAACAACATTATCAATTAAAAAACAAAAGACAGGTTTTCGGAAAATGTGAACATTGATCAGCAACCAGAATTTAGAAGTCTAAGTGAATTCTATATAATTATTTTTCTAAATTAACTAAAATTAGTTGAAATTACCAAAACATCGAATGAAAAAATTAAAAATAAAAACGTCTATGGCCAGGGGGTCATTTCAGAGGTTCACAGCCGGGTCTCGGACCAATGTACCGGCTGAACCGCCCTCTCATAGCTCCTGGGTAGAGGTAGTAATACTGTCAGTGGTGGTGGTGGTGATAGTCGTGGTGGTAGTAGTAATCGCAGTAGTGGGGTAGGGGTGGTGGAAGTAGGGGTAGTAGTGGTAGTGGTGTAATAGTGGTAGTCGTAGTAGTACTGGTAGTAGTAGTAGTACATCTGGAGAATACTTGGAGGGTATTTCGGGGGTCAACGCCCCTGCGGCCAGGTCCGTGACCAGGCCTCGCGGTGGATCAGGGCCTGATCAACCAGGCTGTTACTGCCAGCTGCACACACTCCAATGTACAAACCACAGCCCAGCTGATCAAATAGTTTAGGCGCCCCTAACACATATTGTGTTGTCTCTTAGTGTACTCGTGACGCCCCTGCTTTTCAATGGGGAATGTTTCTTCTGCCGAGTCTTTTGCTTTCGTAGGGAGTGATTTTTAGGCAGATTTGGGAGTAGTCCTTCTAGGATTTTCTATGTGTATATTATAATGTATCTTTCTCGCTTGCATTCCAGGAAGTGCAGATCAAAGGACTTCAACCGTTCCCAGTAATTTAGGCGCTTTATCGTATTTTCACGTGCCATGAAATTTCTCTGTATATTCTCCATGTCCGTAACTTCGCCTGCCATGAAAGGGGCCGCTAGTGTACAGCAGTATTCCGGCCTAGAGAGAACAGTGATTTGAAGAGAATCATCATGGTCTTGGCATCTCTGGTTTTTGAAGGTTCTCATTATCTATCCTATCATTTTCCTAGCAGATGCGGTAGATACATTGTTGTGATCTTTGAAAGTGACATTCTCTGACATCATCACTCCCAGGTCCTTCATATTAGTTTTCGCTCTATTGTGTCGTTGGAATTTATTTTATAATCGGATCCAGATTTTATTTCCTCCAGTTTTCCGTAGAGGAATAATTGAAACTTGTCTTCGTTGAACATCATATTTTTTTCTGCAACCCACTTAAAGATTTGGTTGATATCCTCATGGAGGTCTGCAGTGTCTTCGATGATGACTGTCATGCAAATTCGAGTGTCATCAGCAAAGGCGGACACAGTGTTGTAGCTTACATCTTTCTCTGTGTCAATTATGAGGATGAGGAAAAGGATGTGAGCGAGTACTGTACTTTATGGAACAGAGCTTCTCACAGTAGCAACCTCTGACTTCACTCTGATTACTATTACCGCTTGTATATTATTTGTTAGAAAGTTATAGATTTATCTACCCACTTTTCCTGTTATTCCTTTATCATACATTATTTGTGCTATTACACCATGATTGCAATTTTAAATGTAGAAGTATACTACATCTCCATTTTGTTTGTCCTCCAGAGTATCCAAGACCATGTCATAGTGGTCCAGTAGTTGTGAGAGGCAGGAGCGACCCGCTCTAAACCCGTGCTGCCCTGGGTTGTGCAACTGATGGGTATCTAAGTGGGTGGCGATCTTGCTTCTTACAACCCTTTCAAAGATTCTTATGATGTGATACGTTAGTGTTGTCGCTTTGTAATTCTTTGCAATTGCTTTCCTGTCACGTTTGTGGAGTGTGGGCTAATGTCTGATGTTGTTGGTGACACCTGTGTCCATGCTCCCTCTCAATAGAATATTTAAGGCATGTGAGAGTTCCATGAGTCTGGACCTGGGGCAGAGTGCATGGCCAGGTCATTTATTGCTTTTTCAAAGTCCTGTTGTGTTATGATGATTTTAGAAATTTTAGAGTCTCGGTCATAAAAAAAATCATTTAGATTGTCGACTGTTAGTCAGATTTACGGTTCATTGAACCCTGAGTAGTAGTGGTGGTGGTAATTTAAGTAGTGGTAATAGTAATGGTAGTGGTGATAGTAATAGTGGTTGTGGTGGTTGTAGTAGTGGTAGTGGTGGTAGTAGTGGTGGTTGTGGTGGTGGGGGTAGTAATGGTGGTGGTAGTGGTAATAATGGTGGTGGTAGTGGTAGTAAAGGTGGTGGTAGGAGTGATGGTGGTAGTAGTGGTGGTAGAAGTAGTGGTGGTAGAAGTAGTGGTGGTAGTTCCAGTAGTGGTATAGGTTGGCCATCACTAGTCCGGCATCATTGGAACCTGTAGTGTGCCGGATTAGTGAGTTTGCCGGATTACAGAGTGGTTAGGTTAGAATACACTTAATTAACCTATCAACAGAGACTCTGCTACATCTTATTTTCTTCACTGCTTTGTCCTCTACTGGCTTGCTGCTGTGGATTTACAACATCTACACAATTTCTGAGTCAGTATAATGATGAAATTTGAGTCAATATAATTTGAGTCAGCATAATGATGAAATTTGAAATTATGCCAGCCAAAATTAGTACCAGATTACTGACGGAGCCAGATAACTGATTGCCTCATTAGTGATGTCTGTCCGACCTGTAGTGGTAATAGCAGTGGTAGTGGTGATAGTAGTAGTGGTGGTGGTAGTAACAGTAGTAGTGGTGGTGGTAGTAATAGTAGTAGTGGTGGTAGTGGTGGCAGATGCAGTTTAATGTAGACAAGGGCAAAGTTCTAAGCATTGGAAAAGAAAATAACCATGACACTTATACATTTATAATGTAGAACTTAATATCACTGATTGCAAAAAAGATTTAGGAGTTGTGGTTAGCAGTAATCTGAAACCAAGGCAGCTCGGTACATTCTAAATTAACAAGGACACTGTGAATAGTGAGACACTTATGCAGACTCTTATTGAGGAAACGTTTCGGTTTTGCCACACAGTTGCTTTATCAGTTCAATACAAAGAATGGTGTAAGGAGAGGAGGAGTTTGAGGTAATCAGTCCCTCAACCTGGAATCGATATGTTCAGTCCATCAATCTTGAAGAAAGTGTCTCATTCTTCAACTTGTCGGTTTTCTAAACCATTTATCATACCATGAACAAACACTAAGAAACAAAGAGAAGCTCAGATGAGAGGCTGACACATTCAACCACTCAGAAGTACAAGTTGTGACAGACAGGGTTATGTAGGCAGCCTTCACTTCCAGCATCAGGTTGCAGCACTAGGGCTGAAAACAGCAGATATTACCAGAATGCATCAGAGATATGTGTAAAAGATATTCTTAATAAAGTTGCTCCTGGAGAGCGATATGTTGCCACAACAAAATGTTACATTAGTTGCACTTGTGTCCTTTTATCTAACAAAGTTTACTATACTACTAGTAGGAGAGTAAGAAATTAGATAGATGAGCTGAGATTAATCGCATGTGCAGGTAGCATAGATATTATTGCCATAACGGAGACCTGGTTCAATCTGAAAAATAGATAATGCCTTCTGAATGCCACATACAAGGCTTTAAACTATTCCAAACTGATAGGGTCAATAGGAAGGGTAGTAGGGTGGCGATGTATGTCAGAGATAATTTGAATTTATTTTGTAAGGCAAGATATAAATTTAGAAGCGTCGGACACAGAATCTGTTTGGCTACAGTTTAATTGAGGGTCGTGCAAATTTAATTTTGGGTGTGATTTATACGCCTCCAAACTTTGATAGGGAGTGCAGTAAGCTACTATGGGACGAAATTCATAAGGATTCTAGATAGGAAAATGTTGTGTTAATGGGAGATTTTAACTTTAGACAAATTGATTGGAGCAATATGACAGGAAATCTGGAGTCTAGCGATTTTCTTGATATGATTCAGGATTGCTTTTTAAGACAGTTTGTGACAGAACCAACTAGAGGAAATAACCTACTTGACTTGGTTCTTGCCAACAAGGAATCACTAATAATCCTGAGGTTAATGATGAGCTTGGGGAAAGCAATCACAAATCAGTCAGTTTCAATTTTAATGGAATTACTCTAATAACTACAATCAAGTCTCTGTCCCTGACTTCCGCTTGGCTGATTCACAGGTTTGCAAAATTTCTTGGGTGGGTTGAAGTGGAATAACCTGACTTTAGGTCATGTAGGTGGTGATAGGTGTCAATATGTCGATTTTCAGAGCATAGTTCTAGCTGCATAGACAACGTACGTTCCAAATAGAGAAATTACATCAAGCAAAAATGATCCAAAATGGATAAACAACAGATTAAAACACCTCACAGGTCATAATAGAGGCATATACAGGCGAATCAAAAGAGGAGAGGGGCACTTAAGAAATCAGTATATTCAATTAAAGCATGAAATAAAAGCAAATAAGAAAAGCAAGCGATTATGAGGTTAAAATCATAAGGGATTCGGAGAGTAATCCAAAGGGTTTCTTTCAGGTATACGGAAGTAAGACTAGGGACAAGATATGCCAGCTCAAAAGTCACTCAGGTCAGTTCACTGAGAGTGATAAGGAAATGTGTAGAATTTTTAACATTTATTTCTTCTCAGTTTTTTTACGCAGGGAGATACTAGTGAAATTCCAGAAATAATAAACTATGTTGAGCTGAACGATGATATGTTATGCATGATCCAAGTCATTAGTGACATGGTTCTCAGACTAATAGATAAATTAAAACCTAACAAATTCCCGGGGCCTGACGAACTGTTCATAAAGGTTTTGAAGGAATGTAAATCAGAACTTATTGAACCTTTGGCTAGTCTTTCCAGCTTTTCTCTATGAACTGGCATAGTACCAGATAAGTGGAAAATGGCAAAAGTGATACCTGTCTACAAATCAGGTGACAGGTCCTTTGCTTTGAACCACAGATCAATAAGCCTAACCACCACATTGGAAAAATTGATGGAATTTATAATTGCCGAGGCTATTCGTAGCAATCTTGAAAGACATAAATTGATTAATGAATCTCAGCACAGTTTTACAAAATGGCATCTCTGCCTTACGAACTAACTTTTTTCACTAAGATATTTGAGGAGGTAGATCATGGTAATGAAAATGATATTGTGTAAATGGACTTCAGTAAGTCTTTTGACAGAGTCCCACATTGGAGACTATTTAGGCAAGTTAAGGCACACAGAATAGGAGGAGAATTTTTTTCCTGGATAGAGGTGTGGCTGACAGATAGGCAACAAAGAGTTAGTGTGCATAAATGGGGAGAAATCAGAGTGGGAAAGCATCACAAGCGGTGTTCCATAGGGGTTAGTTTTAAGAACATAAGAAAGAAGGAACACTGCAACAGGCCTACTGAACATTAAAATGGTATAAAATACCGACAGGTTGTTAGGTAAGACACATATGCAACAGTTAGGTATCTTTATTTCGAAACGTTTCGCCTACACAGTAGGCTTCTTCAGTCGAGTACAGAAAAGTTGATAGAAGCATGTTGCAACCCCTGAATGGGTTGCAATATATATAATGTATATTATGATTATGAATATAATGTATATATATAATTATCACCTTTTCATATAATTTTATATTGCTTATATTTGCGATAATAGCTAAATCGTAAATATATTGCTTTATATTATTATTATTTGACTTAGCTAAATTTTGTGAGGTAGGATGTAACATATTATGTGCTCAGTTCAAGTCTTGATTGTCTAACTACTGTAATTATCGCTTGTGGCTCGTTAGACTGCCGGCTTCTCGTTGTTGCTGGGCAGCAACCCACGGAGCTATCACGTGATCGAGGGGGGGGGGTGTCCTCACCTCGCCTGAAGTATTCAGTCTGGTCTAGACTCGCTTGGTGGTTGGACAGATTATCTGTCTCATTATTCTTGTTAGTTCTGTAGAACTCTGCTCACAGAACATTGTATAGACTTAGTGATTTTCGACGTTGTACTGAGGTTGTGTGTCGCATAGACACTCTAATCAACTCGGGGTCTTGAGCTGTAGCTTCTGACCTAATTTGTACTGGTATCTGTGTATTATCACAGTCGGGGATTTTCTTATGCTGAACTTAGATTCAGTAGTATGGGAGTTTTGTGACTTTTGTGGAGGATCTGCTGATGGTCCCTACTTAGCGTCATTATATTATCTCCTTGTTCCTGATTCTGTGTCGCAGTTGCTTGTTGTATTGCTATTGGGCTTAGCATTCTTTTTATTGTTCAAGCAGACTGTTCTGATTGCCAGTTGGCCAAGAAGTTAGTTTATTTGAGGACTTTGTCAGTCACTTGTTTAAGTCTAGTCGAGTCTTGAGACATAGCGAACTACTTAGAGCACTTACACACATACACAAAATTACTTGTACATATTTGTAATATCTTATTAAATGTTAATGTACCAGACAGTACTTAAGAATTATAAATGTGATATGTGCTTTCAGCACAATAATATTGTACTTGAGAGAAGTGATATTATTTTAATTACTGTGAATAATTTAATTTAATTTGATATACGCCTAGACAACTTAATGATTAACAAATTTATTAAATTTTAATTGCTCTAGTTAGTAGCCTACCAGTTGTAATCCTGAAGCACTATTAATTCATACTGAATTCTAATGGATAATTGGACAAGGATACTGACTACTTGTTACGAAAACCCAGTAACAGGCTGGATGCTAGAAGGGCAGTTCTTTCTAGTATTCACTGGAGATTTCTAAGCTTTTAGAATTGCGTTTTTTGTAACAAAGCAGAAGATACTTGACTGATTACATCGTCTTCAAGTATCTTCTGCTTCTATCAACTTTTCTGTACTCGACTGAAGAAGCCTACTGTGTAGGCGAAACGTTTCGAAATAAAGATACATAACTGTTGCATATGTGCCTTACCTAACAGGCCTACTGACCCATGCAGAGCAGGTCCATGTCACCCCTTGGATTAGCCCAATGACCCACCCAGTCTGGTCAGGTCATATTCACTTAAGGAAGGAGCACGGCACCAGACCCAGCAGCACAAGCTAGTCAGGTCCAACTCACACTCACTCATGCATTTATCTAACCTATTTTTAAAACTACACAACGTTTTAGCTTCAATAACTGTACTTGGGAGTTTGTTCCACTCATCCACAACTCTATTGCCAAACCAGTGCTTCCCTATTATATCCGTCCTGAATCTGAATTTTTCCAACTTGAAACCATTGCTGCGAGTCCTGTCTTGGCTGGAAATCTTCAGCACGCTATTTACACCCCCTATATTTATTCCTTTTTTTCCATTTATACACCTCGATCATATCCCCCGTAATTCTAGGCCTTTCGAGAGAGTGCAGATTCAGGGCCCTCAGTCCATCCTCACAGGGAAGATTTCTGATACATGGGATCATCTTTGTCATCCTCCTCTGTACGTTTTCCAGAGTATTTATATCCATTCTGTAATACGGTGGCCAGAACTGAGCAGCATAGTCTAAATGAGGCCTAACCAAGGATATATAGAGTTGAAGAACAACCTGAGGACTTCTATTATTTATACTTCTAGATATGAAGCCAAGAATTCTGTTAGCTTAATTGTGAACACTAATGCATTGTTGTCTTGGTTTTAGATTACTGCTAACCAGAACTCCTAAATCCTTTTTGCAATCAGTAGTATTAAGATCTACATTATTTAGTTTATATGTCACATGGTTATTTTCCTGTCCAACATTTAGAACTTTGCATTTGTCAATATTAAACTGCATCTGCCACTTCTCCGACCATTGCATCAGTCTATTCAAATCATCCTGGAGTGCTCTAGTGTCCTCATTAGAATTAATTGGACTGCCTATTTTGGTGTCATCAGCAAATTTGCTTATGTCGCTATTTATTCCCTCATCTATGTCGTTTAGGTAAATTGTGAACAACAATGGGCCCAGCACTGACCCCTGAGGAACACCGCTTGTGACGTGCTCCCATTCTGATTTCTCCCCATTTATGCAAACTCTATGCTGCCTATTTGTCAGCTATGCCTCTACCCAGGAAAAAAATTCTCCTCCTATTCCGTGTGCCTTAACTTTCCTCAATAGCCTCTGATGTGGAACTCTATCGAAAGCCTTACTGAAGTCCATATACACAATATCATATTCATAACCATGATCTACCTCCTCAAACACCTTAGTGAAAAGTGTTAGTAAATTCGTAAGACAGGAACGCCCCTTTGTAAAACCATGTTGAGATTCATTAATCAATCTGTGCCTGTCAAGATGGCTACGAATTGCTTCGGCAATTATTGATTCCATAACTTTTCCCACTATGGAGGTAAGGCTTATTGGTCTATAGTTCGAAGCCAATGACTTGTCACCTGCCTTGTAAATAGATATTACATTTGCCATTTTCCACTTATCAGGCACTATGCCAGTTTGTAGTGGTATGTTAAAAAGATTAGCCAAAGGTATGCTAAGTCCCTCTTTACATTCCTTTAACACTCTTGCAAGCAGTTCATCAGGACCTGGGGATTTGTTAGGTTTTAGTTTCTCTATTTGTCTGAGGACCATGTCACTAGTTACTGCAATCGTGCATAGTTTATTATCGTCCTGTTCTAAATAATCTATTATTTCTGGAATATCGCTAGTATTTTCCTGGGTGAAAACTGAGAGGAAGTAGGTATTTAGAATGTCACACATATCCTTATCACTGTCAGTGATCTGACCAGAGTTACTCTTAAGTGGGCCAATCTTGTCCCTAATCTTACTTCTGTATACCTGAAAGAATCCTTTTGGGTTAGTCTTTGAATCCCTTGCAACCTTAGCCTCATAATCCCTTTTTTGATTTTCCTATTCCTTTCTTTATTTCTCTCTTTAATTGAATATATTGATTTCTTAACTGCCGACCCCCTCTTTTGATACGCCTATGTTTCCCTCTCTTTTGACCAATGAGATTTTTAATCCATTGTTCATCCATTTTGGATAATTTTTGTTAGATCTAATTTCCCTTCTCGGAACAAAAGTTGTCTGGGCAGCTAGAACTATGCTCTGAGAAACGTCATATTGGCAACCAAGATCACCTACCTGACCCATAATCAGGACATCCCAATTTAGCCCACCCAGGTAATTTTTCAGTTCCATGAAGTCGGCCAAGCGAAAATCTGGGACAGAGATTTGATTGCAGTTATCTTGGTAATTCCATGATATATTGAAACTAAGTGATTTGTGATCACTTTCCCCAAGCTCATCATTAACCTCAAGATTATTAATTAGTGATTCTTTGTTGGCAAGAACCAAGTCAAGCAGGCTGTTTCCTCTGGTTGGTTCTGTCACAACCTGTTGTAAAAAGCAATCCTGAACCGTATCAAGAAGGTCACTAGACTCAAGATTTCCTGTCATATTGTTCCAATCAATTTGTCTAAAGTTAAAATCTCCCATTATCACAACATTTTCATATCTAGATGCTTTATGAATTTCGCCCCATAACAGCTTACTGCACTCTCTATCAAGGTTTAGGGCCTATAAATCACACCCAAAATTAATTTGTCACGACCCTCGAGAAACTGTAGCCAAACAGATTCTGTGTTCGATGTTTCTAATCTTATATCATGTCTAAGACAACAATTTAAATTTTTGCTGACCTACATCGCCACACCACCACCCTTCCTGTTGACCCTGTCAGTGTGGAATAGTTTATAACCCTGTATGTTGCATTCAGAAGGCATTTCTCTATCTTTCAGGTTGAACCAGGTCTCTGTTATACCAATAATATCTATATTACCTACACTTGCAAGTAATCTTAGCTCATCTATCTTATTTCTTAGACTCCTACTATTTGTATAGTAAACCTTAAGGGAGCTAGTCACTCGTTGCCCTCTACTATCTCTCTTTGTTTGTTGATCAATTGATTTGCCATTAATAGCAACTTTATTTTTGAATATTGTCTTTTAAATATATCCCTGAGGTATCCCGGTAATAACTGCTGTTTTTAACCCTAATGCTGCAGCCTGATTGTTTCCCACAAACACCCATATCTTTATAATCTATCAGTTTAAATTCCTAGACAAGTCATCAATTACCCTCTCAATCGAATTGGCTAATGCAACCAATCCATCCCCAGAGAGATGAACCCCATCCCTTGCATACATATTAAGTTTGCCAAAGAATAGGTCCCAGTTATCAATGAATGGGATTGCAAGTTCCTTGCAGTACCTGTCTAACCAGCAATTTATACCAGTTGCCCTAGACATCCATTCATTGCCCACTCCCTTTCTAGGCAAGATGCTACATATGACTGGGATCCCTCCCTTAGACCTAATTACTTCTATGGCTGACCTGTACTTATCCAGCAGCTCCTGTCTCCCGCCCTTCCCAGTGTCATTACCCTGAGTACTAAGACAGATAATGAGCTTGTTCCCATTACCTGACAAAATATTATCCAACCTGCTGACTATGTCACCAACACCAGCTCCAGGAAGGCACACCCTCTGTCTGACCTTTCTGTCTCTGTTACAAAGAACACAGTCCATATATCTTACCTGAGAATCTCCTACTATTAAAATATTCTTACCTTGATTAACAGGGGAATCAGTGGTACCTTCAACCTCACTAACCACTGAAGGGTACTCATCCTGGAGAACAGAGAATCGATTTCCTACCTTCACATCTTCTCTGTTAACCCTCCTTATCTTCCTTCTTCGTGAACTGTGAACCACTTGCCACTTAAAGTGGCTGCCACTATCACTGCTAGCGACCATTTCCTCCTTACCAGCTAAATCCTTCTCACACTCACTCCCACACTCATCTAGGCGAAGCTTCAGCTTCCTATTTTCCTCCTGAAGAAGTAGAATCTCCTTCTTCAACACTTTAACCTGCAATTCTAAAACACTACAACAAGCCATGGTGCTTGGTAACACCCACGCTAACCCCCAGAGCTTAGGACAGGTATGACCGCAGGTGACCCCTTGTTGTTCACAATTTACATAAATGATGTAGATGAGGGTAATCATAGCGATATAAGCAAGTTTGCTGATGACGCCAAAATAGGGCGTTGAATTCATTCTGACGAGGATGCAAGAGTGCTCCAGGAAGGTCTGAATATACTGGTGCAGTGGCAGAGCCAGTTTAACATAGAGAACTGCAAAGTTCTAAGCATTGGATAGGTAAATAACCATGAAACTTATAATCTAAATAATGTAGATCTTGATAAATTAGACACATGTGCAACACTTGGGTACCTTTACTGAGGAAATGTTTCGCCACACAGTGGCTTTATCAGTCCATACAAAAGAGAATGGTGAAGAATATGAGAAGTTTGAGGTAATCAGTCCCTCAGCCTTGAGTCGATGTGATCAGTCAATCTTGAAAGAATACAGCATGTGTACGAAGAAGTGGCTTATATGCTGTAGGCAGGTGAGGTGCAGCAGTCAAAGATGGTATCACATTAGTCAAATGTGGAAGTAGGTCATGCCTGAAGGTTAGGCAAGTGAAGAATTCCCAGTATTAAGAGCCCAAGAAGTTGCTGTATCTAACTCAAGGCTGAGGGACTGGTTACCTCAAACTTCTCCTGTTCTTCACCATTCTCCTTTGTATGGAATGATGAAGCCACTGTGTGGCAAAACGTTTCCTCAATAAAGATACCCAGGTGTTGCACATGTGTCTAATTTATCAACTTGTTAGTTCTCTGAACCATTTATCTACAATGTAGATCTTAATGTCTCTGAGTGTGAGAAAGATTTGGGAGTTCTGGTTGGTAGTAATGTGAAACCCAGACAACAGCGCGTAAGTATTAAAAAAAAAAGCGAACAGAATTCTTGGCTTCACATCAAATAGTATAACTAAAAGAAGTCCACAAGTTATTCTTCAACTCTATGTATCACTGGTTAGGCCTCATTTAGATTATGCTGCATAGTTCTATTCACTGTATTACATAACTGTTACGGAGTACTGTAAAAACAAACAATATTTATTTAAAATAACGCTCCATATATCACGTCATTTTCCATGTAGTATACGGAACGTGGATGTGTACTATTCCTGCCAGTCAGCCAGTGACCAGGACAGGAGCAGAAGACAGGTGTGTTTAGTTCAGTACCAGACTGGTGGTCACGGGGTGAAGTCATCATGTTCAGGCGGTAGTTTGAGTAGGTAATTTTGGTAAGTTTTTTAGTGTATACTATACGTGCTTGTGTTTAAGTGCTCTCATGTTTATCTGTAAAGCCCTAGTATGCAGGAGCCTGTGTTTTGGAGAGTATTTAACGTTTCCACTGTCAGGTGGGGTCATGGAGCCTCCCTGTTCATAAATGTTCATTTATTTTGTTTAACTCATACTAGTGAGTTAATGTGAACTGGAGTGTGGTGGCTTTTTTGTAGTAGTTTGTAAGTTGTATGTAAGTTACTGCTAATATATGTATATTTTTGTATATATGAGTTTTTGTGTCCTTCCTTATACACCGTTAATTATTTGCACTCATGCTTAATTTGTATGAGTACATGCTGGCCCAAGGTTTGATGTTTTCAGAGTAATTTTATAACCCCTAGACAGCACTGTAAGTAGCCTTTAGGAACCAGGAACATTTTATTTCAGTTACGACATCAAAGTCTGTGTAAATTCTCTGAAATCATGTCTCACACTCCTTCGAGTGATCCCGTAGTGAATGATGCTACTCAGGCCAATGTTGTTCCTGTGCAAATTTGCAATAGTCCCTTACCAACTGAAACACAATATATAGCTCATATGCAATATAGTTGTTCACACAACTTGCATCCGAAAATTGTTACAGCATTACAGAATGTGAAGTTCAGATTAAATCATTATAGTTATGTGCATTACATATTAACATAACCGAGCGATCAGGCACTAGTAAACCTGTCACTCCTGTCTGGAATCCTTGTGCGAAGGATAGTGTACAGTTACCTCGGGTGTCAGAGGAACTTCAGACAACCTTGGGTGCTGAGACTACTGTCCCTGCGATGGCTACTTGTTCAAATGGTATTTCCTCTCCAGTGGACCCCTTGTCGAAGAAAGACTACTTGAAATGAATTATGCCATCTCTTGTGTCACAGGCAGTTGCAGAAAGACGTTTCTGTCGTGGCCAGTGCACTAGAGTGTCTGTCCGTGTTCTAGATGGTGATAATAGCCTGGTTGACAGTAATCCTTGCAAAGTTAGGAGTTGTATGTCGAGTAATTATTACATGTAAGAGATGATGATGATGTTCATACCCAGACTAATGTAACAGACTCTGACAATCCTCTGGTCAAAGAGACATTCGGGTGTGTGTTGGTAATCCTTTATTCAGGTACGACATAATGAATGCTCCTAGCTGCAAAGAGATAAAATACACAAATTAGGATACACAACCTGCCACTGTGAGTACACATTGTACCTCCTAGTCCTGATATATCATTAACTGTGCATGGTATGGACGGAAATCTATAGTGGGTGTACAGTGCTCTTCCCTGCATAATACGTAACTATTAACTTGGGTATTAGGGAGGTAATATGTGTTCCGTCGGCCACACACTCTCTTTGTTTACACTCACCTTTCTCGGCCTCATCGGCGCCACTGACCCGCCAAATTTGACTCACTCTATATCACCTCATCTACATCTCACATTCCCCCCAGTTTTCAGCAGGAAACTCATCACTCTGTGACATAATCCCTTAGGTACACTGGCGGATGTCTGTCTCTTCGTGGTCTTGGAGGTGGCGATATGGGAATGTGTTGTGCGATTGTCTGGCTGGATACTGGCTCTTGTGCCTGTGGGAGTGCCTGATCTGCATGCTCCATGGGTGGTTCTGGGGTTGTTGCTGTGTCATGCGACTGTGGGGGTCTGGCTGCCACATCGCCACTTGGCACCTGAGGCAGCTCGCAGTTCTGTGCTGCACTACAGGCTGGCATGGATGGGATGTCAGGAGGCTGAGGACCAGGATGTGGTGACGATGAGGGCTGGTTGGCACTGGCAAACCCCTGAATGTGGCGCAGGAACTGCCGATTGTGCAAAGTAAGCCATCCTGAGTCGTCCACTTTGACTAAGTATTGGTCGTATGGCTTCGACTCCACTACCACACCGGTCCTTTTCCAGCTCGTGCTGTGATTCCCAGTCTGGTTTTGCAGAATCACCCAATTACCGAGTGCTAAGGGGTGAAGCTGCCGGGTGTGGTGCTGTAGATCATCAACTTGTTTGGCAAATCTTAGTCGGAGTGCCTCTTCATGCATGCCCCATGTATGATGTCACACAGGGTGAATCAATGGGTTGGCGAATACCTGCATTCCCAGAGCAATGGGTATCAGATCCCAAAGGTTCTTGCCGAAGATGATTTGTGCTGGTGACATACTGGTCTGGGGGTCTGGTGTGTTTTGATACTGAAGCAAGCTGGTGGTCACTGCCTTGGTATCAAGACTCCCATTTGCGTTTGTATGTGATGTCAGTAAGTGCATTATAGACTTGACGACTACCTCTGCCTGCCCGTTGGACTGTGGGTGGTGTGCCGATGAAAAGTGATGGCTCACTCCCCATCGTTGCAGAAGTGACTGTTTCTTTTGCAGTGAACTCCAGGCCTCCGCCTGTGCTCAGTTCTTCAGGAACACCAAACGCTGCCAAGTAATTGAGAAAGGCCGTAATGAAGCCCTTGGCGCCTGACTTGGACGCGACAATGTGTGGCCAGCCACTGAACCTGTGCAGGATGACCAAGTACCCAATGCCATGCTCTACACAAAGGTCAGCAGCAATGGCTTGGAAGGGGTTGCTTGATACACATGGTTGTACAGGTGGCATGCGAGGCTGGGAAGGTGACATTCCCCAGCAAGCTTGGCACCTGGAACACATGCTCTAGATGTCTCTGGTGATGCCAGGCCAAAAGACGGCGCCTACTGCCCTACTGTGCATGCGACTGCTGCCTTGGTGAGCTGCATGAAGTGTCCGTAGGACCTCACTCTGAAGTGCTTGTGGTATCACGATCCTGTGGTCCATCATGACGACTTCATTCATGAGAGATAATCTGTCATGGTACTGCCAGTATGGTTGCAGTTCCTCTGGTAGGGCATCCCAGAATGGTGGGAACCCAAACTCAACTAGTGGAGTGAGCAGCTGGAGGTCGTGGTCTGTGGAGGTGCACTCCTTGACTCTCTCCCATGTGATAGTGCCAAGAGAGTCCACGGATGATCTTGCTGCCGCCACGAGGAGTGTCTCCAGGTCATCGTGGGTGCCCGCTGGGACCCGGACAGGAGACAGAGCACACATTTCAGTGGCTGTGTCCATTTGGTCTGTGGCTGATGGATATCGCTATGTTGCATCTGCTGCTGGGATAGTCTTGTCAGGAACGTGCACAATCCGGTACTGCCACATGAGAGTGCACTGTTTTAGCCTGAAGACCCTCAGATTGGTGATGTCGTCTAGTGCCTGATCCCAAAGAATTTTCACAAACAGCTTGTGGTCGGTAGTTATGATGAGATCCCGGCATCCCATGGTGAAGAAGCAGCTATCTTCCAGTGCCCACACGACAGCCAAGGCCTCCCCCTCGGTTGGTGCATACCACTTCTCAGCATCCCTTAAGAAGTGAGACCCAGCTAGTGTTACCTTCCATCCATCTGCACAACATCCGGGAATAGTATGGTCACAGCTGCAATGTTTCTGGTGGAGTGAATAACCCACCCCAGTTCTAGACCAGTCAGGGTTGAGGTACGTCTGCTTGCTGGGATTGAATATCTCGACCCCTGCTTCAATTGTATTGATGATTGCCTCTTTTGAGCAGTGAAATGCCTCTTCCAGGGCTGAATCCCATCTGAAGCTGACCTTGGGGCTGAGGAGCGGCTTGAACGGTGCCATCATGTCTGTGGTCCTACTGTAGTGCAATACCTGGTTAACGAGACCAAACCAAGCCCATACATATGTAATATTGGCTGGCCTTGGGAATGTTGCAATGACATTCAGATACTTAGGTAGAGGTTTCACTTCAGACCTGGTTAACTGAAACCCTGCAAATTCCACTCCTGTCGAGGCAAACTGAAGCTTAGCTGGACTGAGGACCACACCATTGCGGCCTACGAGTTCCAGGTAATCAATCACTCGCCACCAATGTTCCTTCAAGTCTGTGTCCCATGTGATGGTGTCGTCGATGCATTTGGTCTTTCTAGGTACATCAGCGATGATGGCATCATACCGTTGCATGTAGGTATCCTGCGATGCAGGGAAGCCCATCGGCGCACGATGGTAGTGGAATCTGCCTTGCTCAGTCAGGACTGTTGTCTTATGGTGATCCTCAGGCTGGATCTCAATGGAGTGAAAGCTGTTCCATGTATCTGTGATGGTCTTGAACGTATTAGGTGGAACGGCCTTTGCCTGTTTAATGAGTGGTACAGTGTGATGGATCTCCCACATACTGTGGAGATTTAGAGGTTGCAGATCCACTGTGAGGCGGGGCGTGCCATCCAACTTGGGTGTGTCAGGACCATACTGTGGAGGCCAAGTCACAGGTGTGTTCGGAGGCACTCGCTCTATGACTCCCAGTGCCACGTCCCTATCAAGTTGGTCCGACACTTCCTGTTGCCAGTGAACTGGGACATTTGGAGGTCTTCTGGTCACCACCAGTTGCACATCTGAGTCAACCTGAATCTCCATTGGGGGGGCCCGTCATCGATGGAAACAGCTGGTGTGGGCATATGTTGAAGGTCGACGAAGCATACCTCTCCAAGAGCCATGTCTTCATCGCAGCTGTGGACTCAAGTGATGGCACTACGGGCAAACTGGCAGGGCAGGGAGGCATTGCTGTGCACTGTGGGCACCTGCATCTTGCCATGGTGGGGCTGGTATATGTACGCACCGCATTCCCACACACACCGGTTTCTGTTGCGCCAATTTTTGGAAAATCAGGCCCAATAACCTTCAGCTGTTCCAATGTAGCTCAGCTCAGGTAAAACCGGCTGGTGGAGTCAGTGACATAGACCACAGCAGAAGTCTTGAGTTGTTTCCCTTGTTTGTTGCAACCAGACAGCATGAGGAACACTGCACCCAGAACATTTATCTCCACATTATTCACAGCCAGAATGCTTGTGGAGACATGAGTGAGGTGCCGTTGGCATAAACCCAACTTCTTGAGGAGCTGCAGTCTTATCAGACAGGTTTGTGCACCGGAGTCGGCGATGGCAGAGATGCTGGCCAACCTCCATGGTGGACATGGTGTCTTTGCCAGGTTGTAGGCCTCACCATCCACAGCTACTGATAAAGATAGCGTCGGATGGGGCAGAGCGTGGGAGCCTATCTTGGTGGTGGCAACATAGTGAAACAGCGCCACCGACCCACCGGATCATGGTGGAGACGACATACAGGGGCGTGGGTTGCTCTTTTACCAGCATCTGAGACACAACATGAATTCCTTGAGTTTGTTTCTCACCATACCAAATTGGGGATGAGAGAGCTGCACTGGCAGCATATCTTGCATCTCATCTGGGCCTGCTCACCATGATCCTGTGTGGGTGCTGGTGATGCCTGGCTGCAGCACCCACGGACCATCTTCTTGTAGCCACTGGCTGCCACCAGTAGATTCTCGGTTGCCATGGCATGGGCAGCAGTCCCTTTGCTATCGACAAGACCGACAGTTTAACTCAGAGTCCGTGTCAATGTCTGTTATCCCGAGGACCTCCTTCTTGATGTCGTCATCTACCAGACCAGTTAAGAGAACCAATTTGACAATATCCTCGGTGCAGTCCATGGCGGCTGTACCAGAGCAGGTGGCCACACTACAGGTCCCAGCTTTGATCCACTGACAGACATTGGCTAACCCACATAGTCTCACCACATACTGCCTGATGTACTCCCCTGGCTCCTGCTTCATCTGAAGTAGTGCTCCCCATTGCACACTCAGTGCCATGCTCAACACAGTGAGACATTTCATGGCATCTAAGACCTCTGTCTCAGGACTGCTGGCTATTGTTGGGGTTTCCTGGAACAATGTGGCTTCTGAATCTGGCTCGCAGCAGGCCGGAAGCTGAGCAGTGACTTGATTGGGTGTTAGGTCAGTCCCATTTCTAAACATCTCCCACCGGCGGTTAAATGCAGCCAAATCATTTTCACCGATGCCTTGCTGTAGAGTTGGTCAGTTGACTTTGGGCAGCCTCTGTCAGGTGTCCCTGGTGTCATGCACATTCTTTTGATGTAGCTGCATCAGTGCAATGCATATCAGCATGTCTTCTGCCATCTTCACCTCTGTATACCCTGCTGCCTCGCAACTCAATGAAACCGCCATCACCACCAGGTATGCCTAGGTGGGCTAGCACACCAGCTCCTTAACCTGTGTAATACGTAAATTAATGCCTAGGAGCATGGTCAAAGAGACATTCAGGTGTGTGTTGGTAATCCTTTATTCAGGTGCAACATAATGAATGCTCCTAGCTGCAAATAGATAAAATACACAAATTAGGATGCACAACCTGCCACTTTGAGTACACATTGTACCTCCTAGTCCTGATATATCATTAACTGTGCATGGTATGGATGGAAATCTATAGTGGGTGTACAGTGCTCTTCCCTGCATAATACGTAACTATTAACTTACGTATTAGGGAGGTAATACATGTTCTGTCAGCCTCACACTCTCTTTGTTTACACTCATGTTTTTCCGCCTCACCTACAGGCAGCGCATTGACCTCGCCAACCCACCAAATTGGACTCACTCTATGTCACCTCATCTACATCCCACATCCTCCTGACTCTGTACCCTCTACCTCTAACGGTTGAAGATTGACACTTATGCAACATATGGGAATCTTTATTCAGGAAACGTTTCGCCACACAGTGGCTTCATCAGTCCAATACAAAGTAGAAAGGCATAAGGAGAGGAGGAGTTTGAGGTAATCAGTCCTTCAGCCTGGAGTCGATGTGTTCAGTCCATCAATCTTGTAGAATGTACATTCTACAAGATTGATGGACTGAGCACATTGACTCCAGGCTGAGGGACTGATTACCTCAAACTCCTCCTCTCCTTATGCCTTTCTACTTTGTATTGGACTGATGAAGCCACTGTGTGGCGAAACGTTTCCTGAATAAAGATTCCCATATGTTGCATAAGTGTCTCAATCTTCAACTAGTCGGTTTTTCAAACCATTCATCACCTCTAACAGTTAATCAGACGAACAACCTGAATGTCGTTATTTCCTACATACATGACAAGTACTGGGAAATCCTCAAATATCATTTGTAAATACCAATATAGATCCTCCTCAACCATGGCATGAGTTAGCCATTGCAAAGTATTTGACCCCCCCCCCCAGAGATGATAACCATTCTCCATATGAAAATCTCACCCTAGCAAAGTTGTGGTTAAATGTAAATAATCTCTATAGACAGATAATTTAGGCTAGTGAATATTTCAACTGTATGTTCCAGTATCAACTTAGTATTATGCCAGATATTTTTCTGTGTGTTCATGTTCTCTCTGAATTCTGAGATTTAACAGTAAAAGGCTTGAGTGCACCAAGTCTGCCTTTTCTTTATTTGTAAATATACTTCCTCAGAATCCATAGATCACATGAATACAGATTGATCAATCTTCTCTTTTCTCTGTTAATTTTTTAGTACTTTGTAATCGTTGATTCTGTCAATTACTGTGTTTTGTGGTTTATCATATGTTGTAACATCCCTTACAATAATATGTATAGTTATGCATAGTTATAATGTTCTACTGTTGTGTACTTTGACATTGTATAGAATCAGCCAGAGTCATAAGCCTGTAGCCTCTAGTTTGTATTAGGTGTATGTTGGGGCACCATACGTTAGCATTGCCAAGCTATCAGTAGTATCAGTTATCAGTAGTGTCAGTTGTACTGACACCCACTCACTGTATATACACCCAACATAAACCCCTTTGTATACATGTGTATGTCGCCAGTATATATGCCAAACATAAACCACCTTGTATTTATGTGTATGTTAAGAACATAAGAAAGGAGGAACACTGCAGCAGGCCCATTAGCCTATGCTGAGTAGGTCCTTCACAAATCCAACTCACTAATAGAACACTTGCATAACCCACTTTCAACACTACTCAAGCAATAAGCTTTGATAAATTTATTTACTCATGTGCAAGTCCCACTTAAATCCAACTGCTCTCACCCATGTATTTATCCAAACTAAATTTGAAACTACCCAAGGTTTTAGCTTCAATAATCTTACTAGGCAGGCTGTTCCACTCATCAACTACCCTATTTCCAAACTAGTACAGTGGAACCTTAAATTTCGAACGTATCGCTTATCGAACTCTTCGAAAATAGAACCCTTTTTCCAAACCAACTTTGTCCCTATTATCAAACTCGCCCATATTTTCGAACCGCCGGGTACCGGACCTGTCTGGCAGCCCACTACATCCATGTGTGTCCCCACACAAGTGCCGTGAGCCAGTCTGGTTTTGTTGATGTTTGAGTGAACACTAGCCTGCGATCTCATTCAAACATTTTACGATAATTTCATTGTGTTTAGTGCTTGTGGGACTGTGAAATAAACTACAATGGGAGCAATGATACTTGCTAGTGGTACCCCAGTGGTAAAGAAAGTGAGAAACACCATAGATGTGAAGAAGGAAATAATACAGAAGTGGAATGATGTCCAAGTGGAATGATGTCCAAATGTTTGTGGAGAAGTACCACCCTGAGCAAGCTGAAACAAGGTAAGACACATATGCAACAGTTAGGTATCTTTATTTCGAAATGTTTCGCCTACACAGTAGGCTTCTTCAGTCAAGTACAGAAAAGTTGATAGAAGCAGAAGAGACTTGAAGATGATGTAATCAGTCCATCACCCTTGAAGTTTTGAGATGGTCAGTCCCTCAGTCTGGAGAAGAGTATTGTTCCATAGTCTGAAACAATATGGAGATGAAGTGTGTGTGTATAATGTTCGCCAAGACCATAGTCCTGGCACGGGTCTCAGTCTTGCGATGACCCATCTCTGGCTCCCGATGGAGAAAGGTTTCTACGATGATGCGACGTATGCTGCTCAAGCACTCTTCTGGTCAGTTCAACTGGTGCATTTCATAAGCAACAACACCATACGTACTCCTAACTATGGACACTAGCAAGGAGGAGGATATGTCGTTATCACAGGTAACAGCTTGTCTGGTTCGTTGACCCCATGGTACACTAGTGTGGCCGCAGTCATCTCTGGGTCCTCTTCGGGAGGGAATATCACTCCTAGTTGCCTGCGGAATGTCTCAGTAACTTCACACTTCAGAAGATAGTGTGTTAGGGGCCGCTGGACAACGTGCTGACAGTACTGGCACATTTCCTCAGCCTTGTCTACTATCATCTTGGATGTGGGAAAGCCCAAACGAAGCCGATGGATGGCGGTACACTGCGCTCTGGACCAGCTTCTATCATATGGAGGGGGTTCTCCCTGAGTCACTGCATGGTACCACTGTTGAGATGGGGTATCACCTAAGACCTCCCCCATAAGTTTTGTGGCTCTGGCAGCCGCCAGTTTGGTCTGTCATAGGCTGATTGGGACAGTAATCCCAACATGTGGATAGTCTGCTGCTGCCTTAGCTGCATCATCTGCCGCCTCATTTCCCAGGATGCCAGCATGGCTGGGGATCCAGTTCAATGTCGATCTGTTTCCCTGAACTTCTAAGGCCGTCATTATGCTCAGGATCGATGTGATGAGGTGAACATTGTCCTGTGGTTGAGGATGGGAGAGGGCATTGATTGCAGAGGTGGAATCAACATGTATGACAGGTCGGAGCCGATGTCGTAGGGCATGTGACAATGCCTGCTGAATCGCCACCAACTCAGCTTGAAGGATCGTGCAGTGGTCAGGGAGTCGCCAGCCTTGTGTGTGACCATTGTGGTACAGTCCAGCTGCTGCTCTCTTCCTGTCAGGGTCGACAGAACCATCTGTGAAATACACTGCACATATGCCTCCCTCTGCCAGTGCCATGCTTGTCTCAGCATGATTGCTGAGGGTGTCTTGACTGCAGAGATGCTTAGAGATGGGTAGCTGCATGATGCAAACATCGGCTGGATCTGGGTGCCAGGGAGGTGGTGGATGGTACCCAGCAACAGGAAGGTCACAACTCTTCTCAAGGAGTAGTTGTATAGGCAGCAGCTTCCGCCCAGCAGCACAAAACGAACGAATTCAGGAGTAGTCCGTAAAGAGTGTGGGATCTTGTGTCATGGTTGTTAATATCCGTCTCCTTAGTGGGGTACCTTGCTGCCGGTGCAGAATCATGGCCACTTTGCAGGCGTTTATGTATCTTACTGTCAGCCAAGGAAGGAAGCCGGGCCTCAGATCTGAGACAAACTGTGTTGGTCCAAAGGGTGGCCCCAAGCATAGTTCTTATCACCTGATTTTGTACGACCTCCACCCTTTGCCTGCTCTGTGGGAAGAGATGAGCTAACGCCGGTGCACCGTAGTCAATGAGCGAGCATATAGCTTGTATATAGTACAAGCGAAGTACATCTTTGCTTGCCCCTGCACGGTGCCTCATCATGGCTCTCATGGCGTTGAGTCTGAGTAGAGCACGTGACCTGACATACTCGGCCTGTTTCTGAAAGGTCAGCTTTTCATCAATGTAGATTCCCAAGTACAGGTAGGAGCCTGTCCACTCAAGTTCTATATCCTGAATACGTAATCTATTCACAGGATCTGGTCCCTTGAACATCATTGCAAGAGATTTCTCGGCCGAGATCTTGAGGCCTAGTTCCTTGCAAGACTGTGTAATTAGGTCCAAAGCTCTCTGGGCCTGTCGTTCTAAATTGCCTTTCCCATTCACTACGAGTGCAAGATCATCAGCATAGCTGAGGAGCTGTGTACCACTATGAAAGGGAAGGCTCACAAGTTCCTGCATAAGGATGTTAAACAGGGTAGGACTGAGCACACCTCCTTGTGGCATACCGTTTTCCAGGGTTTTAAAGGAAGAGTAGTGTCCCTGAAAGCTGACACAGGCCTGCCTGCCCCTAAGGTAGGACTCTATCCAGGCCAGGAGGCTCTTTTGATTCCCTTCCGTGCTAGTATTGCCAGAATTGCTGTGGGGCTGGCTAGCTCAAATGCCTTCTCAAGGTCGAGGTAGACGACGATACTAGGTTTTTTGTTACTGTCAGCAATCTGGCTTAGTAGAGTGGTTATGCACTCTGCTGTACCCACTCCTTTGGAGAAGCCAAATATGTGATGATGAGAGGGTCCAAGTTTCCATAGGAGGCGGTTTAACACCATCCTCTCAGCAGTCTTGGCTAAGCAGCTGGTCAGCGAAATGGGTCTCATACTGCCTGGGTCCTTGGGCTTTGGAATTGGTACGATGGTAGCTTTCTTCCAAGCTGCTGGGAGTGTCCTGGCCCTCCATGACTTGTTAATGACATCTAGTATGGCCTCCCATCCACTCTGCCCAGCCCGTGCAATCATGGAGTATGTAACACCATCGATAAGAACATAAGAACATAAGAAAGGAGGAACACTGCAGGAGGCCTGTTGGCCCATACTAGGCAGGTCCTTTACAATTCATCCCACTAACAAAACATTTGCCCAACCCAATTTTCAATGCCACCCAAGAAATAAGCTCTGATGTGAAAGTCCCACTCAAATCCAACCCCTCCCACTCATGTACTTATCCAACCTAAATTTGAAACTACCCAAAGTCCCAGCCTCAATAACCCAACTAGGTAGACTGTTCCACTCATCTACTACCCTATTTCCAAACCAATACTTTCCTATGTCCTTTCTAAATCTAAACTTATCTAATTTAAATCCATTACTGCGGGTTCTCTCTTGGAGAGACATCCTTAAGACCTTATTAATATCCCCTTTATTAATACCTATCTTCCACTTATACACTTCGATCAGGTCTCCCCTCATTCTTCGCTAACAAGTGAATGTAACTTAAGAGTCTTCAATCTTTCTTCATAAGGAAGATTTCTAATGCTATGTATTAATTTAGTCATCCTACGATGCCCGGGGCAGTGTCACCTGTGTTCTTAATGGCACATCGGAGTTCCAAGTCCGTGAGGTCTTCATCAGTCACATCTTCTGACTCACATGCAGCTTGTATCGTTAGCTGGTGCTGTGGCAGAAGATCCGTCTGTATATTCCGGATGTCCTGTGTGAACTGAGTGGAGGCTCCCCTGGAAGTGAAAAGCTCCACTAGTTTCTCAGCTTCCTGGGATGGGTTCGGGTGTGCTGGTGGCCTCGGCTTGCTCTTGCCAGTTGCTATGTTGAGTTTGCCCCATATCTCAGATAAGGTGGTGTGATGCCCGAATGTTGAGCACCACTCCAGCCATTTCTCAGTTTTTACTCTGAGAGAGACTCTGCGGGCATGCTGCACAATGGCTCTCAGAGTATTCCTGTTCTCTGCCGTAGGGTTACGCCTGTATAGATTCCTAAAAGAGTTGATGCGGTGGTTCTGTTCTCGCACCTCGTCATTGTAGAACCACTGGTCTCTTTTGTGAGTGCGTCCTGCGGACTTCTTTGGAATTGCACACTCTGCTGCCTGGATGAGAACAGTGATTAGCTCCTGTTCAGCCGTATCACAGTCTTCAGATAGAGAGTATGTGGACCACCAGTCATGAAGATAATCCTGGAACACCTTCCAGTTGGCCCTCTTTACGTCCCATCTAGGAGGCAGCACAACTGTGGGAGGCCTGTTGACGTTGAAGGGGGTGATCACTGCAAAGTGGTCACTGACAAGGTGAGGATGAGTATCCCATGTGGCTCCTGCTGCGAGTTGTCTTGACCCAAAGGTAAGGTCGAAGCAGCCACCCAACAGGTGTGTGGGGTCTCCATTGTTTAGCAACTTTACCTCTGGAATATTGTGTAGGAGCATTGCTATGTGTCTGCCAGCAGCATTGGTTGCTGAGTGAGAGTGTAGCATTGGGTGATGTGCATTGAAATCTCCACCCACAATAATACACTCAGTGCGGGCAAGTGCGAGGAGCTCTGCAATGTCGAGGGTGTGTCTTGGGTTCTTGTAGATGTTATAGATGGTAATGGGCGCCCCAGGTATGTGCACAAGGATGGCCTGTACCTCGACATCCTCCCTACAGTCCACAGGGTTGGCTATAACCTCGTGAAGTATTGTATTGGATACAAATACAGCTGTGCCTCTGCAGTGAACGCCCGGGTCCATGTGCCGAAAATACCCAGCAAAACTGGGTAGTCTTGGGCACATAGTCAGGACAGTCAGAGTTTCTTGTAGCAAGACGATGTCAACCCGATCCCGAATTACTGCCTCCAGCAAGAGGTGCTGTTTGCCCCTCAGGCCTTGAATGTTCCATTGTAGGACCATGACGGTTTGATTTGGTACCGAGGTTATTCCATCGCTGTTGTTTCCTGAGCTGGAGACTGAGTCCTGCCCGCTCTGAGAACCTGCAGATTCATGGCATCCACTGTCTCCTCCTCGGTCAGTAAGCACACTCTCAGGAGCGTACTGACCATCTGCCTGAATGCACTCTGTTGTTCCGTGGAGTTGATTGTGTTGCAAATAAGATCCGTGAACACCTTGATGAGTGCTACGAGATCCTCTCTGGTGAGGGCCTGCTTTGGGGTTGGGTTCGAAACAGTGGATATTATCTGGGCTGTTATGGTCTGTAGGGACTGCTGAGGGTTGGATTTCTTTATTGTATGCACCGTGGTTTGTTGCTGTATACCAGGTTGGGTAGCTGGGATCTGCTGGTGAGGCGCCAGTTGAGTCTGCAAAGTGCCTGTGCCGGGTAAGGAGTGCCTGCATTGTCGTGCTATGGCCAGTGGGGGCTGGTTTAGTGCCGCCTGCTGATCGCATTGACCAGATGTACCCTGTTGACGCCTCCTGTTCCTCTTGTTTCTGTTTCTTCGTTGAGGAAAGGGTGAACGAGGTTCTTGACCTTGGCGCCTGGTTGAGGCTTCGAGGGTTGGGAATTCCTGGGCATTGACTTGGGTTAGCTGCTGAGAGATCTGCGGTATGGCAGGGTTCTCTGCACCCATCGTTTGCTGAGAGAGATGATCTGTCGTAGCCTGTTGCCGAGTTTTTATTGGGGGCATTTTGCATCGCCTGCCCAGTCTTTTACTTCCATAGGGAGTGATTTCTGTGTGCAGATTTGGGACCATTCCTTCCAAGATTTTCCAAGTGTAGATTATGAAATATCTCTCCCTCCTGCGTTCCAACGAGTACAAATCAAGTGCTTCCAAGCGTTCCCAGTAGTTAAGGTGCTTGACAGAACTTATACATGCAGTAAAGGATCTCTGTACACTCTCTAGATCTGCGATTTCACCTGCTTTGAATGGAGATGTTAATGTACAGCAGTATTCCAGCCTAGAGAGAACAAGTGATTTGAAAAGGATCATCATTGGCTTGGCATCTCTCGTTTTGAAAGTTCTCATTATCCATCCTATCATTTTCTTTGCACGTGCGATCATGGCACTGTTGTGATCCTTGAAAGTGAGATCCTCAGACATTACTACTCCCAGGTCCCTTACATTATTTTTCTGCTCTATTGTATGGCCAGAGTCTGTAGTATACTCTGTTCTAGTTATTATCTCCTCCAGTTTTCCATAACGGAGTAGTTGGACTTTGTCTTCATTGAACATCATGTTGTTTACCGTTGCCCACTGGAAAACTTTGTTTATACCTTCCTGGAGGTTAACCACGTCCTCAGCAGATGACAGCCTCATGCAGATCCTATTATCATCAGCAAAGGATGATACGGTGCTGTGATGTATATCTCTGTCTATGTCTGATATGAGGATAAGGAATAAGATGGGGGCGAGTATTGTGCCTTGTGGAACAGAGCTCTTCACTATGGCAGCCTCCGATTTAACTCTGTTGACCACTACTCTTTGTGTTCGATTTGTTAGAAAGTTGAAGATCCATCTCCCCACTTTCCCAGTTATTCCTTTAGCGCGTATTTTATGGGCTATTACACCATGATTGCATTTGTCAAATGCTTTTGCAAAGTCTGTGTATATTACATCTGCATTCTGATTTTCTTCCAGTGCATCCAAGGCCATATCATAGTGATCCAGTAGTTGTGAGAGGCAGGAGCGACCTGCCCTGAACCCATGTTGCCCTGGATTGTGCAGATTTTGGGAATCCAGGTGATTTGCAATCCTGCTTCTTAGCACTCTTTCAAAGATTTTTATGATGTGGGACGTCAGAGCTATTGGTCTATAGTTCTTAGCTAATGCTTTGCTGCCACCTTTATGGAGTGGGGCTATATCCGTTGTTTTAAGTGACTGTGGAATTTCACCCATGTCCAAGCTCCTCCTCCACAGTATACTTATGGCATGCGAGAGGGGTTTCTTGCAGTTCTTAATGAAAACAGAGTTCCACGAGTCTGGGCCCGGGGCTGAGTGCATTGGCTTTTTCGAAATCTATCGGAGTTAGGGTAATGTCGGTATTTTGGCATACATTTATGGAGTTTTGAGGCTCATTCATGAAGAAATCATTTGGGTCATCGATCCTCAGACCGATTAGTGGTTCACTAAACACAGAGTCGTACTAGGATTTCAATATTTCACTCATTTCCTTGTTGTCATCTGTGTAAGTCCCATCCTGTCTGAGTAAGGGCCCAATACTAGATGTGGTATTTGCCTTGTTTTTGGCATATGAAAAGAAATATTTTGAATTTCTTTCAATTTTACTAACAGCTTTAAGCTCCTCCTGTCTCTCCTGGTTCCTGTAAGAGTCATTTAACTTAAGTACGATAGTTTCCACTTCCCTGGTCAGCGCCTCCTTTCATGTATCAGATATTCTAGCACTCCTGAGGAGCTCAGTGACTCTTCGTCGTCTTCTGTAGAGGGAGCGTCTTTCTCTCTCCAGTTTACTCCTGCTCTTCTTCTTTCTTAGGAGAATATGCCTAGAACATGCTTCGGCTGCCAGGAAGTTGATCCTTTCAAGGCACTGGTTTGGATCCATGTCATTTAAGACATCCTCCCAACATGTTTCGTTTAGGACATGGTTTACCTGGTCCCAGTTGATGTTCTTGTTGTTGAAGTTGTATTTTGTGAAGACACCTTCACAGGTACATGCATTCTGCTGATCAGGACCCCTATGCATGTACATCTGGACTTCGATTAGGTTGTGATCGGAATTTGTTGTTTTTGATATTCTTATGTCTCTTATCAGGTCCTCATTATTTGTGAAGATAAGGTCAAGTGTGTTTTCTAGTCTTGTTGGCTCCACTATCTGCTGGCTTAAGGTGTGTTTTTCGCAGAGACTTAGTAGCTCATGTGTGTGTGACCTTTCATCTGCGCTACCTCCGGGGATTGTTTCAGCTATAACATTATTTGCTACATTCTTCCATTTTGTATGTCTTAGGTTGAAATCACCAAGCAGTAAGATGTTTGGGGATGGAGCTGGAAGGTTTTCCAAACAGTAATCAATTTTCAGTAGCTGTTCCTTGAACTGTTGTGAGGTTGCATCTGGTGGCTTATATACAACCACAATGACCAGGTTTTGGTTCTCGATCTTTATTGATAGAAATTCAACTACCTCATTTGTGGTGTTCAGCAACTCCGTGCAGATGAGGGACTCTTTGACATACAGGCCAACCCCCCCTTGTTGCCTGTTCTTTCTGTCACATCTAAAAAGGTTGTAACCACTTATCCATATTTCACTATCAAAGTGATCTTTTATGTGAGTCTCTGTGAAGGCTGCAAACATTGCATTAGACTCCTCTAGAAGTCCACTGATAGAAGGTATTTTGTTGTTGGTGGATGGCTTAAGGCCCTGTATATTAGCAAATATGAACGAGGTTGTATTCTGTGTTTGTTGGGGGGATTTTGTTATTGGCATCAGTAGTTGTAATTCTGGAGGGCCATGGGTGGCCACTGGCTGCGCCTCCAGTCCAACAAGGCTCCAAGGTGTGATGAATGGTTTGAAAAACCGACAAGTTGAAGATTGAGACACTTATGCAGCATATGGGAATCTTTATTCAGGAAACGTTTCGCCACACAGTGGCTTCATCAGTCCAATACAAAGAGGAAGGCGTAAGGAGAGGAGGAGTATGAGGTAATCAGTCCCTCAGCCTGGAGTCGATGTGTTCAGTCCATCAATCTTGTAGAATGTACAGCATAGGGCCGTAGACGTGGCTTATATACTGTAGTGAGGTGACTTGAAGCAGATGGAGGCGGGATCATAGTGGTACCATCCACTAGTCGAAGTAGGTCTTTGTCCAAAGGTTGAACAAGCGTTGAAGAATTCTTTGTAAGAAGATCCCATGATGCTGCAGTGTCTGACAGTTGTGATGAATGGTTTGAAAAACCGACAAGTTGAAGATTGAGACACTTATGCAGCATATGGGAATCTTTATTCAGGAAACGTTTCGCCACACAGTGGCTTCATCAGTCCAATACAAAGAGGAAGGCGTAAGGAGAGGAGGAGTATGAGGTAATCAGTCCCTCAGCCTGGAGTTGATGTGTTCAGTCCATCAATCTTGTAGAATGTACAGCATAGGGCCGTAGACGTGGCTTATATACTGTAGTGAGGTGACTTGAAGCAGATGGAGGCGGGATCATAGTGGTACCATCCACTAGTCGAAGTAGGTCTTTGTCCAAAGGTTGAACAAGCGTTGAAGAATTCTTTGTAAGAAGATCCCATGATGCTGCAGTGTCTGACAGTTGTGATGAATGGTTTGAAAAACCGACAAGTTGAAGATTGAGACACTTATGCAGCATATGGGAATCTTTATTCAGGAAACGTTTCGCCACACAGTGGCTTCATCAGTCCAATACAAAGAGGAAGGCGTAAGGAGAGGAGGAGTATGAGGTAATCAGTCCCTCAGCCTGGAGTCGATGTGTTCAGTCCATCAATCTTGTAGAATGTACAGCCTTCCTCTTTGTATTGGACTGATGAAGCCACTGTGTGGCGAAACGTTTCCTGAATAAAGATTCCCATATGCTGCATAAGTGTCTCAATCTTCAACTTGTCGGTTTTTCAAACCATTCATCACAACTGTCAGACACTGCAGCATCATGGGATCTTCTTACAAAGAATTCTTCAACGCTTGTTCAACCTTTGGACAAAGACCTACTTCGACTAGTGGATGGTACCACTATGATCCCGCCTCCATCTGCTTCAAGTCACCTCACTACAGTATATAAGCCACGTCTACGGCCCTATGCTGTACATTCTACAAGATTGGTGGACTGAACACATCGACTCCAGGCTGAGGGACTGATTACCTCATACTCCTCCTCTCCTTACGCCTTCCTCTTTGTATTGGACTGATGAAGCCACTGTGTGGCGAAACGTTTCCTGAATAAAGATTCCCATATGCTGCATAAGTGTCTCAATCTTCAACTTGTCGGTTTTTCAAACCATTCATCACAACTGTCAGACACTGCAGCATCATGGGATCTTTTACAAAGAATTCTTCAACGCTTGTTCAACCTTTGGACAAAGACCTACTTCGACTAGTGGATGGTACCACTATGATCCCGCCTCCATCTGCTTCAAGTCACCTCACTACAGTATATAAGCCACGTCTACGGCCCTATGCTGTACATTCTACAAGATTGATGGACTGAACACATCGACTCCAGGCTGAGGGACTGATTACCTCATACTCCTCCTCTCCTTACGCCTTCCTCTTTGTATTGGACTGATGAAGCCACTGTGTGGCGAAACGTTTCCTGAATAAAGATTCCCATATGCTGCATAAGTGTCTCAATCTTCAACTTGTCGGTTTTTCAAACCATTCATCACAACTGTCAGACACTGCAGCATCATGGGATCTTCTTACAAAGAATTCTTCAACGCTTGTTCAACCTTTGGACAAAGACCTACTTCGACTAGTGGATGGTACCACTATGATCCCGCCTCCATCTGCTTCAAGTCACCTCACTACAGTATATAAGCCACGTCTACGGCCCTATGCTGTACATTCTACAAGATTGATGGACTGAACACATCGACTCCAGGCTGAGGGACTGATTACCTCATACTCCTCCTCTCCTTACGCCTTCCTCTTTGTATTGGACTGATGAAGCCACTGTGTGGCGAAACGTTTCCTGAATAAAGATTCCCATATGCTGCATAAGTGTCTCAATCTTCAACTTGTCGGTTTTTCAAACCATTCATCACAACTGTCAGACACTGCAGCATCATGGGATCTTTTACAAAGAATTCTTCAACGCTTGTTCAACCTTTGGACAAAGACCTACTTCGACTAGTGGATGGTACCACTATGATCCCGCCTCCATCTGCTTCAAGTCACCTCACTACAGTATATAAGCCACGTCTACGGCCCTATGCTGTACATTCTACAAGATTGATGGACTGAACACATCGACTCCAGGCTGAGGGACTGATTACCTCATACTCCTCCTCTCCTTACGCCTTCCTCTTTGTATTGGACTGATGAAGCCACTGTGTGGCGAAACGTTTCCTGAATAAAGATTCCCATATGCTGCATAAGTGTCTCAATCTTCAACTTGTCGGTTTTTCAAACCATTCATCACAACTGTCAGACACTGCAGCATCATGGGATCTTCTTACAAAGAATTCTTCAACGCTTGTTCAACCTTTGGACAAAGACCTACTTCGACTAGTGGATGGTACCACTATGATCCCGCCTCCATCTGCTTCAAGTCACCTCACTACAGTATATAAGCCACGTCTACGGCCCTATGCTGTACATTCTACAAGATTGATGGACTGAACACATCGACTCCAGGCTGAGGGACTGATTACCTCATACTCCTCCTCTCCTTACGCCTTCCTCTTTGTATTGGACTGATGAAGCCACTGTGTGGCGAAACGTTTCCTGAATAAAGATTCCCATATGCTGCATAAGTGTCTCAATCTTCAAGGCTCCAAGGTGGTGGAATATTTTTATTATTTCCTTCCATTTTCTTTTTCCGTTTCCTGCCACTAAAAAATCACCTGGAGTTGGGTTGTCGTAGCTGCTATTGCTTGTCTTGTGGGGTCTGTGCCTCCTGGTCCCTTTTAGATGGTATGCAGGGCAGTCGATGTTGTAACACTGCTTCTGGAGGACTGAGGAGTGACACATTTTTGGGTGAAAGAAAGTACAGGAAGAATAACGACACACTCCTTTAGACAGGAGGTCGCTACATTTTTGGGGATGCTCAAAGTTGCAAGTCCCATTTTTTTTTTCCTGATATTCCATGCTTACAGATACCCCAAGCATAATATTTACACAAATTCACCTTTGGTTGAGAATTGTTGGGAGGTGTGTTGTCAATTTCTGCAGGTTCTGGGACTGCACTCTAATCCTCAGTATCCAAGCCAGGGCCACCCTGTCCTGGATTCCATCTATTTTCCCCAACAGAAGAAGGAGGAGACTCCTCTCTAACATCTGTACTGTGGGCCACGGTCTTGTGCAATGATGGTTGTATATTTACGGTTTTAGTGGTGGTTATGGTAGGGTCCTTAGTAGAGTCTGGGCTGGCAGTAAGGCTAGGGGCTGGGTCTGAGTCAGCACTGGGGCTGGGGGCTGAGCCTGGGCCAGCGGCTGGGCCAGGGCCAGCACCAGCACTGTGGGTATTAGTGCTATGACTGGGGGAGCCTGGGCCAGCACCAGCACTGTGGGTATTAGTGCTATGACTGGGGGATGGGTCTGGCTTAGCACTATGTGGGTGACTAGATAGTTTCAAGTCATCTGTTGTGGTATGGGCATTCTGCATTTTTTTATACACTATCTCTTGCTCCCATGTTTTATATATTTTTGGTAGACTATCCAAGAGGTCTTCCTTGTTTTCTTGATTGTTTTTATCATTTATTACTCTCCTTAGTACCTTTCTGATACCTGCCCAAAGTTCTACATCTTTATTGCACAACCAGAAGCACCTTGCTAGTTCGAGGTCATTTTTTGAGGCCTTTTCAGCCTGTTTATGTGCACCTCACATTCAGACTTCCACCGCCAGGGGTGTGAATTCTGTAATTTTGATCTGTGACCTTTTCCACTACCTTGTATGGCCCACTTTCAAGGCGTTACCAGGTACCAGCTCCAATGCTAGTAACTCCTCTCCCACTTTAAAGGTACAGGGCACGGTCTTGCAGCCAAATAGCCTCTTCATTTTGGTTTGGCTGTTGTGCAGGTTCTCAGCCGCCACACACTTCATGTGAGCCAGTCTCTGAAAGTAAGAAAATCCTCTAAGGGGGCAGCCTCACAATCCTCACCAAGCCAGTGATCCTTCAAAATCATCAGTGGTCCCCTTACTTGGTGACCATAGATCAGTTGGATGGGAGTATAGCGTACTGAGTCCTGAGTGCTGTCCGGCACAGCAAATAAAAGGAGGGGGACACCCTCATCCTAGTCCTTCCTAGTCCTTCCGGTGAATATCAACCCCTAGTCCTTCCGTACTGGGTACAATAGGCATGCAGCATAGTCTTGAGAGACAAGTGAGAGCGCTCCACAACCAAAACTGTGCAAAAATGTTTAGATGTAAAATTTGACCCCTGATCTGTTTGAATTTCCTTAGGGATCCCTACGTGAGTAAAAAAGTGTGATGTTGTGTAGAGTGCGTGAGACAATGCTATGTAGAGTGTGATGTGTAGAGTGCGTGAAACAACGCTATGCAGAGTGTGAAGTTGTGTAGAGTGCGTGAAACAACCCTATGTAGAGTCTGTTGTATAGAGTGTGTGAAGTGCTATGTAGAGTGTGATGTATAAAGTGCGTGAAACAACCCTGTGTAGAGTGTGATGTTGTGTAGAGTGCGTGAGACAATGCTATGTAGAGTGTGATGTATAGAGTGCGTGAAACAACGCTATGTAGAGTGTGAAGTTGTGCAGAGTGCGTGAAACGACGCTATGTAGAGTCTGTTGTATAGAGTGTGTGAAGCGCTATGTAGAGTGTGATGTACAGAGTGCGTGAAACAACCCTGTGTAGAGTGTGATATTGTGTAGAGTGCGTGAAACAACCCTGTGCAGAGTGTGGTGTTGTGTAGAGTGCGTGTAACAACCCTGTGTAGAGTGTGATGTTGTGTAGAGTGCGTGAAACAACGTTATTAAGAGTGTGATGTAGAGTGCGTGGTGTGTAGTGTGCTCGCTGAGTGGACTGGCTCACCACACTCACTCACACTTGTCAATACACTTCGTCTGTTTCCTTGACTTTCGTTGAGTTTTTTAAGAGTTGTATTGCTGCTGATAAGGCGGGGGAGACGTCGTTTCTGGTGTGGGTGATGGGTATTTATGTGGGGGGGGGGGTTGATGTGCCCGTGTGGTTATTTGAGAGAGATAGAGAAAGGGGGAGGGGGAGGTTTTATCGGAAAAGGGGGTTGTGGTGTGAAAGTGGAAGTGGGTGTTGCGTGGGAGGTGAACGATGGGTTGTGTGGGGTTATGGGTGGTGGTGGGTGGGGGTGTTGTTCAAGATGGCGGCGGTGGTGGTAGTGGTGGTATCGGGTGGTTGCTGGGGTGGTGGTGATGGTGGTGGTAAGGGGTGGTAGTGGTAGGGGGGGTTGTGGTGGTAGGTAAGGGTTGTGGCGGGGGTGGAGGTGGTGGTGGAGGGGTTTGTGGTGGTGGCAGGAGGGGGTTATGGCGGGGGTGGGGGTGGTAAGAGGGGATAGTGGTTGTGGTGGTGATAATAATAATAATAATAATAATAATAATAATAATAATATCTTTATTTACTACAAGTACATGTACAAGGTATACAGTCCTAGCTGACAACAATGACATACTACTATCTAGAAACTCCCTTGTTATGCTCCGCATTTCGGGCAAATTAGGTCAGTGTCCCAGGATGCGACCCACACCAGTCGACTAACACCCAGGTACCCATTTTACTGATGGGGAACATAGACAACAGGTGGAAAGAAACACGTCCAATGTTTCTACTCTGGCTGGGAATCGAACCCAGGCCCTCGCCGTGTGAAGCGAGAGCGTTAACCACCAGGCCACCCAGAGGGGGTTGTGGCGGGGGTGGGGGTGGTAAGAGGGGGTTGTGGTGGTGGTAGTAGGAGAGGGTTGTGGCTGGGTGGAGGTGGTGGTGGACGGGGTTGTGGTGGTGGTAGGAGGGGTTGTGGCAGGGGTTGGGGTGGTGGTAGGAGGGGGTTGTTGTGGTGGTGGTGGTAGGAGGGTTGACGGGGGTGAGGGTGGTAGTCGAGGGGGTGGTGGTGGTAGGAGGGTTGACGGGGGTGAGGGTGGTAGTCGAGGGGGTGGTGGTAGGAGGGGGTTGTGGTGGTGGTAGGAGGGGATTGTGGCGGGGGTGGTGAAGGGGGTTGTGGTGGTAGGTGGGGGTTATGGCAGGGGTGGGGGTAGTATTGGAGGGGGTGAGCGAGGGGCGGGAGTTGTAAAGCGTAGGTTCAGTGAGTGTCAGTAAGGTAGTACTGCGTTCATCCTTGTGGCACTGACACCTCCCTGCCAAACTCACTCACAACCTCCCCCAACCTCCAGCCCACACCAACCCCTCGACATCTCTGCTACAACAACTACAACTACAACAACAGCAGCAGCCATGGAGGTAAGATATCTCTCTCTCTCTCTCTCTGGTTCTCTCACTCACCCACACACTCATGCTGGAGAAGTTATTTACTGTGTATAAAGCGCTGGTGTTATGAACAACCACGACCTGACTTATATAACTGCTACGTCATATATAACAACTGCTACGTCATATATAATAGCTTCTACGTGATATGTAACTACTGCTACGCCCTACGTGTTGGCTCCTACGTTCTATATAACAGTGGCTACGTTCTATATAACAGTGGCTACGTTCTATATAACAGTGGCTACGTTCTATATAACAGTGGCTACGTTCTATATAACAGTGGCTACGTTCTATATAACAGTGGCTACGTTCTATATAACAGTGGCTACGTTCTATATAACAGTGGCTACGTTCTATATAACAGTGGCTACGTTCTATATAACAGTGGCTACGTTCTATATAACAGTGGCTACGTTCTATATAACAGTGGCTACGTTCTATATAACAGTGGCTACGTTCTATATAACAGTTGCGACGAGACATATAACAATGTTTATGTGATATATAACCTGTACGTGATATATAGCACCTACGTGCTATGAGCGGCTCCTACGTGTTATATAATACGTCTTATACAGTATGTAGCGGCTCCTACGTGATACATAACACATACATAGTATGTAGCGGCTCCTACGTGATACATAACACATATAATATGTAGCGGCTCCTACGTGATACATAACACATACATAATATGCAGCGGCTCCTACGTGATACATAACACATACATAATATGCAGCGGCTCCTACGTGATACATAACACATACATAGTATGTAGCGGCTCCTACGTGATACATAACACATACATAATATGTAGCGGCTCCTACGTGATACATAACAAATACATAATATGTAGCAGCTCCTACGTGATACATAACACATACATAGTATGTAGCAGCTCCTACGTGATACATAACACATACATAATATGTAGCGGCTCCTACGTGATACATAACACATACATAATATGTAGCGGCTCCTACGTGATACATAACACATACATAGTATGTAGCGACTCTTACGTGATACATAACACATAGTATGTAGCGGCTCCTACGTGATACATAACACATACATAATATGTAGCGGCTCCTACGTGATACATAACACATACATAATATGTAGCTGCTCCTACGTGATACATAACACATCCATAGTATGTAGCGGCTCCTACGTGATACATAACACATACATAATATGTAGCGGCTCCTACGTGATACATAACACATACATAATATGTAGCGGCTCCTACGTGATACATAACACATACATAATATGTAGCGGCTCCTACGTGATACATAACACATCCATAGTATGTAGCGGCTCCTACGTGATACATAACACATACATAATATGTAGCGGTTCCTACGTGATACATAACACATACATAATATGTAGCGGCTCCTACGTGATACATAACACATACATAATATGTAGCGGCTCCTACGTGATACATAACACATACATAGTATGTAGCGACTCTTACGTGATACATAACACATAGTATGTAGCGGCTCCTACGTGATACATAACACATACATAATATGTAGCGGCTCCTACGTGATACATAACACATACATAATATGTAGCGGCTCCTACGTGATACATAACACATACATAGTATGTAGCGGCTCCTACGTGATACATAACGCATACATAATATGCAGCGGCTCCTATGTGATACATAACACATACATAGTATGTAGCGGCTCCTACCTGGAGTTTACCTGGAGAGAGTTCCGGGGGTCAACGCCCCCGCGGCCCGGTCTGTGACAAGGCCTCCTGGTGGATCAGAGCCTGATCAACCAGGCTGTTGCTGCTGGCTGCACGCAAACCAACGTACGAGCCACAGCCCGGCTGATCAGGAACTGACTTTAGGTGCTTGTCCAGTGCCAGCTTGAAGACTGCCAGGGGTCTGTTGGTAATCCCCCTTATGTGTGCTGGGAGGCAGTTGAACAGTCTCGGGCCCCTGACACTTATTGTATGGTCTCTTAACGTGCTAGTGACACCCCTGCTTTTCATTGGGGGGATGGTGCATCGTCTGCCAAGTCTTTTGCTTTCGTAGTGAGTGATTTTCGTGTGCAAGTTCGGTACTAGTCCCTCTAGGATTTTCCAGGTGTATATAATCATGTATCTCTCCCGCCTGCGTTCCAGGGAATACAGGTTTAGGAACCTCAAGCGCTCCCAGTAATTGAGGTGTTTTATCTCCGTTATGCGCGCCGTGAAAGTTATCTGTACATTTTCTAGGTCGGCAATTTCACCTGCCTTGAAAGGTGCTGTTAGTGTGCAGCAATATTCCAGCCTAGATAGAACACCTGAAGAGTGTCATCATGGGCTTGGCCTCCCTAGTTTTGAAGGTTCTCATTATCCATCCTGTCATTTTTCTAGCAGATGCGATTGATACAATGTTATGGTCCTTGAAGGTGAGATCCTCCGACATAATCACTCCCAGGTCTACGTGATACATAACACATACATAATATGTAGCGGCTCCTACGTGATACATAACACATACATAGTATGTAGCGGCTCCTACGTGATACATAACACCGACATAGTATATAGCGGCTCCTACGTGATATATAACACATACATAGTATGTAGCGGCTCCTACGTGATACATAACACATACATAATATGTAGCGGCTCCTACATCACACATAATACCTCCTATACAGTATATAACAGTTCCTACGTCATATATAACACATACATAGTATGTTGCGGTTCCTACGTCATATATAACACCTACATAGTATGTTGCGGTTCCTACGTCATATATAACACCTACAGCTAAGAGACATAACAGCTACTGCGTGACGTATAAAAACACTTACGTGATATAAACCCTTTCTACCCGGAATATAACACTTTCTACCTGGACTACAACACTTTCTACCAGGACTACAACACTTTCTACCTGGACTACAACACTTTCTACCTGGACTACAACACTTTCTACCTGGACAACAACACTTTCTACCTGGACTACAACACTTTCTACCTGGACTACAACACTTTCTACCTGGACAACAACACTTTCTACCAGGACTACAACACTTTCTACCTGGACAACAACACTTTCTACCTGGACTACAACACTTTCTACCTGGACTACAACACTTTCTACCTGGACAACAACACTTTCTACCTGGACAACAACACTTTCTACCTGGACAACAACACTTTCTACCAGGACTACAACACTTTCTACCTGGACAACAACACTTTCTACCTAGACTACAACACTTTCTACCTGGACAACACTTTCTACCTGGACAACAACACTTTCTACCTGGACAACAACACTTTCTACCTGGACAACAACACTTTCTACCTGGACAACAACACTTTCTACCTGGACTACAACACTTTCTACCTGGACAACAACACTTTCTACCTGGACAACAACACTTTCTACCTGGACAACATCACTTTCTACCTGGACAACATCACTTTCTACCTGGACAACAACACTTTCTACCTGGACTACAACACTTTCTACCTGGACTACAACACTTTCTACCTGGACTACAACACTTTCTACCTGGACAACAACACTTTCTACCTGGACAACAACACTTTCTACCTGGACTACAACACTTTCTACCTGGACTACAACACTTTCTACCTGGACTACAACACTTTCTACCTGGACTACAACACTTTCTACCTGGACTACATCACTTTCTACATGGACAACAACACTTTCTACCTGGACAACATCACTTTCTACCTGGACAACAACACTTTCTACCTGGACAACATCACTTTCTACCTGGACAACAACACTTTCCTCCTGGACAACAACACTTTCTACCTGGACAACATCACTTTCTACCTGGACAACAACACTTTCCTCCTGGACAACATCACTTTCTACCTGGACAACATCACTTTCTACCTGGACAACAACACTTTCCTCCTGGACAACATCACTTTCTACCTGGACAACATCACTTTCTACCTGGACAACAACACTTTCTACCTGGACAACAACACTTTCTACCTGGACAACAACACTTTCCTCCTGGACAACAACACTTTCTACCTGGACAAGAACACTTTCCACCAGGACTACAACACTTTCCACCTGGTACACAAGGCTCAACACTCGTGGCTTCTTACTGCCACTTTTCGATGTTCAGCTTCATTTGAATCTGTCATTTGCAGACGACTGTTACCTGGTACTGACGCCTGGTACTGACACCTGTTACTGACACCTGTTACTGACACCTGTTACTGACACCTAGTACTGATGCCTTGTACTGACGCCTGGTACTGACAGTACTGACGCCTGGTACTGACACCTAGTACTGATGCCAGGTACTGACGCCTGATACTGACACCTAGTACTGACGCCTGGTACTGACACTTAGTACTGACGCCTGGTACTGACACCTAGTACTGATACCTGGTACTGACGCCTGGTACTGACACCTAGTACTGACGCCTGGTACTGACGCCTGGTACTGACACCTAGTACTGACGCCTGGTACTGACGCCTGGTACTGATACCTGGTTATTTTTACGATCTATCCCCTTCTAGTTCCTCGCCTCAGATCTGCTTCGTATTCATAAGGCGATGTAGCTCCCGTACGGCTCTACCTCTCCCTCGTTCGTAAGGGGGAGGGAGGAGAACCGCTAAACCCGTTGGGGTTCATACAGCGCTAAGGGCTGGGTGAAGATTGGCAGATGGGTTCAACCTTGGGGATGGGAGGGGCGGTGAGGTTCAGTTCCTTGGATCAGGAGCCCAACAGTTGTTGCAGGTTGCCAGACAGGTTACCGGTCTTCTGGTTGGTTCAGGCAGGAGTGAGAGTGATCGGTCTAAACACCAGTTGCCAGACAGGTTTCACCTAGAGACCGATACTTCCAGAAACCACTCAAGAAAACTAGTGAAACCGAAACTTCGGAATACGCTGAAACCTTGCAGGAGGAGCATTGATACTAGAGATAGAAACTACCACAGCAGACATTAACAAGTCCAGCTGAAACCTCTCTGACCAGATGAAACCACTGTAACCGGACGAAACCACGATGATCAGATGAAATCACTGTTACCAGATGAAACCAATGTGACCAGAAATAATTGTCACCACACCCTTCACTATCGAATATTTTTTCCATCATAGTTCTGGTGTTGTGCCAGGTACTGCCTTCCATCATAGTTCTGGTGTTGTGCCAGGTACTGCCTTCCATCATAGTTCTGGTGTTGTGCCAGGTACTGCCTTCCATCATAGTTCTGGTGTTGTGCCAGGTACTGCCTTCCATCATAGTTCTGGTGTTGTGCCAGGTACTGCCTTCCATCATAGTTCTGGTGTTGTGCCAGGTACTGCCTTCCATCATAGTTCTGGTGTTGTGCCAGGTACTGCCTTCCATCATAGTTCTGGTGTTGTGCCAGGTACTGCCTTCCATCATAGTTCTGGTGTTGTGCCAGGTACTGCCTTCCATCATAGTTCTGGTGTTGTGCCAGGTACTGCCTTCCATCATAGTTCTGGTGTTGTGCCAGGTACTGCCTTCCATCATAGTTCTGGTGTTGTGCCAGGTACTGCCTTCCATCATAGTTCTGGTGTTGTGCCAGGTACTGCCTTCCATCATAGTTCTGGTGTTGTGCCAGGTACTGCCTTCCATCATAGTTCTGGTGTTGTGCCAGGTACTGCCTTCCATCATAGTTCTGGTGTTGTGCCAGGTACTGCCTTCCATCATAGTTCTGGTGTTGTGCCAGGTACTGCCTTCCATCATAGTTCTGGTGTTGTGCCAGGTACTGCCTTCCATCATAGTTCTGGTGTTGTGCCAGGTACTGCCTTCCATCATAGTTCTGGTGTTGTGCCAGGTACTGCCTTCCATCATAGTTCTGGTGTTGTGCCAGGTACTGCCTTCCATCATAGTTCTGGTGTTGTGCCAGGTACTGCCTTCCATCATAGTTCTGGTGTTATGCCAGGTACTGCCTTCCATCATAGTTCTGGTGTTGTGCCAGGTACTGCCTTCCATCATAGTTCTGTGTTGTGCATGGTACTGCCTTCCATCATAGTTCTGGTGTTGTGCCAGGTACTGCCTTCCATCATGGTTCTGGTGTTGTGCCAGGTACTGCCTTCCATCATAGTTCTGGTGTTGTGTCAGGTACTGCCTTCCATCATAGTTCTGGTGTTATGCCAGGTACTGCCTTCCATCATAGTTCTGGTGTTGTGCCAGGTACTGCCTTCCATCATAGTTCTGGTGTTGTGCCAGGTACTGCCTTCCATCATAGTTCTGGTGTTGTGTCAGGTACTGCCTTCCATCACAGTTCTGGTGTTATGCCAGGTACTGCCTTCCATCATAGTTCTGGTGTTGTGCCAGGTACTGCCTTCCATCATAGTTCTGGTGTTGTGCCAGGTACTGCCTTCCATCATAGTTCTGGTGTTATGCCAGGTACTGCCTTCCATCATAGTTCTGGTGTTGTGCCAGGTACTGCCTTCCATCACAGTTCTGGTGTTGTGCCAGGTACTGCATTCCATCATAGTTCTGGTGTTGTGCCAGGTACTGCCTTCCATCATAGTTCTGGTGTTGTGCCAGGTACTGCCTTCCATCATAGTTCTAGTGTTGTGCCAGGTACTGCCCATCTTCATAGTTCTGGTGTTGTCAGGTACTTCCATCATAGTTCTGGTATTGTGCCAGGTGCTGCCTATCATCATAGTTCTGGTGTTGTGCCAGGTACTGCCTTCCATCATAGTTCTGGTGTTGTGCCAGGTACTGCCTTCCATCATAGTTCTGGTGTTGTGCCAGGTACTGCCTTCCATCATAGTTCTGGTGTTGTGCCAGGTACTGTCTTCCATCATAGTTCTGGTGTTGTGCCAGGTACTGCCTTCCATCATAGTTCTGGTGTTGTGCCAGGTACTGCCTTCCATCATAGTTCTGGTGTTGTGCCAGGTACTGCCTTCCATCATAGTTCTGGTGTTGTGCCAGGTACTGCCTTCCATCATAGTTCTGGTGTTGTGCCAGGTACTGCCTTCCATCATAGTTCTGGTGTTGTGCCAGGTACTGCCTTCCATCATAGTTCTGGTGTTGTGCCAGGTACTGCCTTCCATCATAGTTCTGGTGTTGTGCCAGGTACTGCCTTCCATCATAGTTCTGTGTTGTGCCAGGTATTGCCTTCCATCATAGTTCTGGTGTTGTGCCAGGTACTGCTTTCCATCATAGTTCTGGTGTTGTGCCAGGTACTGCCTTCCATCATACTTCTGGTGTTGTGCCAGGTACTGCCTTCCATCATACTTCTGGTGTTGTGCCAGGTGCTGCCTATCATCATAGTTCTGGTGTTGTGCCAGGTACTGCCTTCCATCATAGTTCTGGTGTTGTGCCAGGTACTGCCTTCCATCATAGTTCTGGTGTTGTGTCAGGTACTGCCCATCATCATAGTTCTGGTGTTGTGTCAGGTACTGCGTTCCACCATAGTTCTGGTGTTATGCCAGGTACTGCCTTCCATCATAGTTCTGTGTTGTGCCAGGTACTGCCTTCCATCATAGTTCTGGTGTTGTGCCAGGTACTGCCTTCCATCATAGTTCTAGTGTTGTGCCAGGTACTGCCCATCTTCATAGTTCTGGTGTTGTCAGGTACTTCCATCATAGTTCTGGTATTGTGCCAGGTGCTGCCTATCATCATAGTTCTGGTGTTGTGCCAGGTACTGCCTTCCATCATAGTTCTGGTGTTGTGCCAGGTACTGCCTTCCATCATAGTTCTGGTGTTGTGCCAGGTACTGCCTTCCATCATAGTTCTGGTGTTGTGCCAGGTACTGTCTTCCATCATAGTTCTGGTGTTGTGCCAGGTACTGCCTTCCATCATAGTTCTGGTGTTGTGCCAGGTACTGCCTTCCATCATAGTTCTGGTGTTGTGCCAGGTACTGCCTTCCATCATAGTTCTGGTGTTGTGCCAGGTACTGCCTTCCATCATAGTTCTGGTGTTGTGCCAGGTACTGCCTTCCATCATAGTTCTGTGTTGTGCCAGGTATTGCCTTCCATCATAGTTCTGGTGTTGTGCCAGGTACTGCTTTCCATCATAGTTCTGGTGTTGTGCCAGGTACTGCCTTCCATCATACTTCTGGTGTTGTGCCAGGTACTACCTTCCATCATAGTTCTGGTGTTGTGCCAGGTATTGCCTTCCATCATAGTTCTGGTGTTGTGCCAGGTACTGCCTTCCATCATAGTTCTGGTGTTGTGCCAGGTACTGCCTTCCATCATAGTTCTGGTGTTGTGCCAGGTACTGTCTTCCATCATAGTTCTGTGTTGTGCCAGGTACTGTCTTCCATCATAGTTCTGTGTTGTGCCAGGTACTGCCTTCCATCATAGTTCTGGTGTTGTGCCAGGTACTGTCTTCCATCATAGTTCTGGTGTTGTGCCAGGTACTGTCTTCCATCATAGTTCTGGTGTTGTGCCAGGTACTGCCTTCCATCATAGTTCTGGTGTTGTGTCAGGTACTGCCTTCCATCATAGTTCTGGTGTTGTGCCAGGTACTGCCTTCCATCATAGTTCTGGTGTTGTGTCAGGTACTGCCTTCCATCATAGTTCTGGTGTTGTGCCAGGTACTGCCTTCCATCATAGTTCTGTGTTGTGCCAGGTACTGCCTTCCATCATAGTTCTGGTGTTGTGCCAGGTACTGCCTTCCATCATAGTTCTAGTGTTGTGCCAGGTACTGCCCATCTTCATAGTTCTGGTGTTGTCAGGTACTTCCATCATAGTTCTGGTATTGTGCCAGGTGCTGCCTATCATCATAGTTCTGGTGTTGTGCCAGGTACTGCCTTCCATCATAGTTCTGGTGTTGTGCCAGGTACTGCCTTCCATCATAGTTCTGGTGTTGTGCCAGGTACTGCCTTCCATCATAGTTCTGGTGTTGTGCCAGGTACTGTCTTCCATCATAGTTCTGGTGTTGTGCCAGGTACTGCCTTCCATCATAGTTCTGGTGTTGTGCCAGGTACTGCCTTCCATCATAGTTCTGGTGTTGTGCCAGGTACTGCCTTCCATCATAGTTCTGGTGTTGTGCCAGGTACTGCCTTCCATCATAGTTCTGGTGTTGTGCCAGGTACTGCCTTCCATCATAGTTCTGGTGTTGTGCCAGGTACTGCCTTCCATCATAGTTCTGGTGTTGTGCCAGGTACTGCCTTCCATCATAGTTCTGGTGTTGTGCCAGGTACTGCCTTCCATCATAGTTCTGTGTTGTGCCAGGTATTGCCTTCCATCATAGTTCTGGTGTTGTGCCAGGTACTGCTTTCCATCATAGTTCTGGTGTTGTGCCAGGTACTGCCTTCCATCATACTTCTGGTGTTGTGCCAGGTACTGCCTTCCATCATACTTCTGGTGTTGTGCCAGGTGCTGCCTATCATCATAGTTCTGGTGTTGTGCCAGGTACTGCCTTCCATCATAGTTCTGGTGTTGTGCCAGGTACTGCCTTCCATCATAGTTCTGGTGTTGTGTCAGGTACTGCCCATCATCATAGTTCTGGTGTTGTGTCAGGTACTGCCTTCCACCATAGTTCTGGTGTTATGCCAGGTACTGCCTTCCATCATAGTTCTGTGTTGTGCCAGGTACTGCCTTCCATCATAGTTCTGGTGTTGTGCCAGGTACTGCCTTCCATCATAGTTCTAGTGTTGTGCCAGGTACTGCCCATCTTCATAGTTCTGGTGTTGTCAGGTACTTCCATCATAGTTCTGGTATTGTGCCAGGTGCTGCCTATCATCATAGTTCTGGTGTTGTGCCAGGTACTGCCTTCCATCATAGTTCTGGTGTTGTGCCAGGTACTGCCTTCCATCATAGTTCTGGTGTTGTGCCAGGTACTGCCTTCCATCATAGTTCTGGTGTTGTGCCAGGTACTGTCTTCCATCATAGTTCTGGTGTTGTGCCAGGTACTGCCTTCCATCATAGTTCTGGTGTTGTGCCAGGTACTGCCTTCCATCATAGTTCTGGTGTTGTGCCAGGTACTGCCTTCCATCATAGTTCTGGTGTTGTGCCAGGTACTGCCTTCCATCATAGTTCTGGTGTTGTGCCAGGTACTGCCTTCCATCATAGTTCTGTGTTGTGCCAGGTATTGCCTTCCATCATAGTTCTGGTGTTGTGCCAGGTACTGCTTTCCATCATAGTTCTGGTGTTGTGCCAGGTACTGCCTTCCATCATACTTCTGGTGTTGTGCCAGGTACTACCTTCTATCATAGTTCTGGTGTTGTGCCAGGTATTGCCTTCCATCATAGTTCTGGTGTTGTGCCAGGTACTGCCTTCCATCATAGTTCTGGTGTTGTGCCAGGTACTGCCTTCCATCATAGTTCTGGTGTTGTGCCAGGTACTGTCTTCCATCATAGTTCTGTGTTGTGCCAGGTACTGTCTTCCATCATAGTTCTGTGTTGTGCCAGGTACTGCCTTCCATCATAGTTCTGGTGTTGTGCCAGGTACTGTCTTCCATCATAGTTCTGGTGTTGTGCCAGGTACTGTCTTCCATCATAGTTCTGGTGTTGTGCCAGGTACTGCCTTCCATCATAGTTCTGGTGTTGTGTCAGGTACTGCCTTCCATCATAGTTCTGGTGTTGTGCCAGGTACTGCCTTCCATCATAGTTCTGTGTTGTGCCAGGTACTGTCTTCCATCATAGTTCTGGTGTTGTGCCAGGTACTGCCTTCCATCATAGTTCTGGTGTTGTGCCAGGTACTGTCTTCCATCATAGTTCTGGTGTTGTGCCAGGTACTGCCTTCCATCATAGTTCTGGTGTTGTGCCAGGTACTGCCTTCCATCATAGTTCTGTGTTGTGCCAGGTACTGTCTTCCATCATAGTTCTGGTGTTGTCAGGTACTGCCTTCCATCATAGTTCTGGTGTTGGGCCAGGTACTGCCTACCATCTTAGTTCTGATGTTGGGCCAGGTACTGCCTTCCATCATAGTTCTGATGTTGGGCCAGGTACTGCCTACCATCATAGTTTTGGTGTTGTCAGGTACTGCCTTCCATCATAGTTCTGGTGTTGTGCCAGGTACTGCCTACCATCTTAGTTCTGATGTTGTGCCAGGTACTGCCTTCCATCATAGTTCTGGTGTTGTGCCAGGTACTGCCTACCGTCTTAGTTCTGATGTTGGGCCAGGTACTGCCTACCATCATAGTTTTGGTGTTGTCAGGTACTGCCTTCCATCATAGTTCTGGTGTTGTGCCAGGTACTGCCTACCATCTTAGTTCTGATGTTGTGCCAGGTACTGCCTTCCATCATAGTTCTGGTGTTGTCAGGTACTGCCTTCCATCATAGTTCTGGTGTTGTGCCAGGTACTGCCTACCATCATAGTTTTGGTGTTGTCAGGTACTGCCTACCATCATGGTTCTGGTGTGCCAGGCACTGCCTACCATCATAGTTTTGGTGTTGTGCCAGGTACTGCCTACCATCATAGTTTTGGTGTTGTCAGGTACTGCCTACCATCATGGTTCTGGTGTGCCAGGCACTGCCTTCCATCATAGTTCTGGTGTTGGGTCAGGTACTGCCTACCATCATAGTTCTGGTGTTGTCAGGTACTGCCTACCATCATAGTTCTGGTGTTGTGCCAGGTACTGCCTATCATCATAGTTCTGGTGTTGTGCCAGGTACTGCCTACCATCATAGTTCTAGTGTTGTGCCAGGTACTGCCTTCCATCATAGTTCTGGTGTTGTGTCAGGTACTGCCTTCCATCTCAATTCTTCTGTTGTGTCCAGTGCAGCCTGCCTGGCACATTGTTCCACTCCAGTACTTTCGTCTATATTTTCTGAATCTGGATTTATCCAACTTGAATACTCAGTTTAGAAATATTTCTTAAGGTAAGTCTGGGTTTACGGACCGGCGGGGAGGCGTTGACCCCCCCCCCCCCCAAAAAAAAAGAAGAAAACTTCAAGTAAACCCAAACTTAAACCAGTCTTCCATCTGTGTACCTCGATCATACAAGAGTTCAGGTTGAAATCATTCAGTCTTCAAGAGTGTAGGTTGAGGGCCCTCAGTTAGTCTTGAAGAGAGTGCAGGTTGAGGGCCCTCAGTTAGTCTTGAAGAGAGTGCAGGTTGAGGGCCCTTAGTCTTGAAGAGAGTGCAGGTTGAGGGCCCTTAGTTTTGAAGAGAGTGCAGGTTGAGGGCTCTCAGTTAGTCTTGGAGAGAGTGCAGGTTGAGGGCCCTCAGTTAGTCTTGAAGAGAGTGCAGGTTGAGGGTTCTCAGTTAGTCTTGAAGAGAGTGCAGGTTGAGGGCCCTCAGTTAGTCTTGAAGAGAGTGCAGGTTGAGGGTTCTCAGTTAGTCTTGAAGAGAGTGCAGGTTGAGGGCTCTCAGTTAGTCTTGAAGAGAGTGCAGGTTGAGGGCCCTCAGTTAGTCTTGAAGAGAGTGCAGGTTGAGGGCCCTCAGTTAGTCTTGAAGAGAGTGCAGGTTGAGGGCCCTTAGTCTTGAAGAGAGTGCAGGTTGAGGGCCCTTAGTTTTGAAGAGAGTGCAGGTTGAGGGCTCTCAGTTAGTCTTGGAGAGAGTGCAGGTTGAGGGCCCTCAGTTAGTCTTGAAGAGAGTGCAGGTTGAGGGTTCTCAGTTAGTCTTGAAGAGAGTGCAGGTTGAGGGCCCTCAGTTAGTCTTGAAGAGAGTGCAGGTTGAGGGTTCTCAGTTAGTCTTGAAGAGAGTGCAGGTTGAGGGCTCTCAGTTAGTCTTGAAGAAAGTGCAGGTTGAGGGCCCTCAGTTAGTCTTGAAGAGAGTGCAGGTTGAGGGCCCTCAGTTAGTCTTGAAGAGAGTGCAGGTTGAGGGTTCTCAGTTAATCTTGAAGAGAGTGCAGGTTGAGGGCCCTCAGTTACTCTTGAAGAGAGTGCAGGTTGAGGGTTCTCAGTTAGTCTTGAAGAGAGTGCAGGTTGAGGGCTCTCAGTTAGTCTTGAAGAGAGTGCAGGTTGAGGGCTCTCAGTTAGTCTTGAAGAGAGTGCAGGTTAAGGGTTCTCAGTTAGTCTTGAAGAGAGTGCAGGTTGAGGGCTCTCAGTTAGTCTTGAAGAGAGTGCAGGTTAAGGGTTCTCAGTTAGTCTTGAAGAGAGTGCAGGTTGAGGGCTCTCAGTTAGTCTTGAAGAGAGTGCAGGTTAAGGGTTCTCAGTTAGTCTTGAAGAGAGTGCAGGTTGAGGGCTCTCAGTTAGTCTTGAAGAGAGTGCAGGTTGAGGGCTCTCAGTTAGTCTTGAAGAGAGTGCAGGTTGAGGGCTCTCAGTTAGTCTTGAAGAGAGTGCAGGTTAAGGGTTCTCAGTTAGTCTTGAAGAGAGTGCAGGTTGAGGGCTCTCAGTTAGTCTTGAAGAGAGTGCAGGTTAAGGGTTCTCAGTTAGTCTTGAAGAGAGTGCAGGTTGAGGGTTCTCAGTTAGTCTTGAAGAGAGTGCAGGTTGAGGGCTCTCAGTTAGTCTTGAAGAGAGTGCAGGTTGAGGGCTCTCAGTTAGTCTTGAAGAGAGTGCAGGTTGAGGGCTCTCAGTTAGTCTTGAAGAGAGTGCAGGTTAAGGGTTCTCAGTTAGTCTTGAAGAGAGTGCAGGTTGAGGGCTCTCAGTTAGTCTTGAAGAGAGTGCAGGTTGAGGGCTCTCAGTTAATCTTGAAGAGAGTGCAGGTTGAGGGTTCTCAGTTAATCTTGAAGAGAGTGCAGGTTGAGGGCTCTCAGTTAGTCTTGAAGAGAGTGCAGGTTGAGGGTTCTCAGTTAGTCTTGAAGAGAGTGCAGGTTGAGGGCTCTCAGTTAGTCTTGAAGAGAGTGCAGGTTGAGGGCTCTCAGTTAGTCTTGGAGAGAGTGCAGGTTGAGGGCTCTCAGTTAGTCTTGAAGAGAGTGCAGGTTGAGGGCTCTCAGTTAGTCTTGAAGAGAGTGCAGGTTGACGGCTCTCAGTTTTCAAGAGAGTGCAGGTTAAGGGTCATCGTGATCAGGCCCTGATCCACCACGAGGTCTGGTCAAGGACCGGGCAGCGGGGGCGTTGACCCCCGATACTCCCTCCAGGTAGTGGAGTGATCTTGTCTGTATGATCTCTTGGTTTATATTTGCTTATTCTCATTCATAAACTACTCAGTTAATGTGTAACCACAAACCACTTTATTTAAACCCACTTTAAGTGGTGAGTGGTCAGGTTACTTATTAGTTCTTACTTCGCTGTGGCTACCCACAGTTTTACCTCTCTCTTCTTGTCCATCCACATTCTTACCTCTCTCTCTCTCTCTCTCTCTCTCTCTCTCTCTCTCTCTCTCTCTCTCTCTCTCTCTCTCTCTCTCTCTCTCTCTCTCTCTCTCTCTCTCTCTCTCTCTCCTGTCTACCCATAAGTTTTTTTCTTCACTGCTCCATTTTGTCTCATTTTCTCTCCTCTTCATTTGGACCATCGATCTTACGGCCTAAAAGCCACAATTTATTCTGCCTTAGGAAGACCAGAACCGCTGGTTTACATGAGGTCTCGGTAACACTACACCTGTATACCAACTCTGGGACTTTTTTTCCTCTCTGTGGTTTACATTTCTCCGTGTGAACCCAGAAAGACCCTTCAAACTCTACTGAAACCTCCGAAAACCAATAGAGGTTACCTCATAGAGGTTACCTCATAGAGGTTACCTCATAGAGGTTACCTCATAGAGGTTACCTCATAGAAAACTTTGACTTATTGCATTCGGACCAAAAATTGTAAAGTTTTTGGAGGCACAACAGACACGTTACAGCAGACACGTTACAGCAGACACGTTACAGCAGACACGTTACAGCAGACACGTTACAGCAGACACGTTACAGCAGACACGGTACAGCAGACACGGTACAGCAGACACGGTGCAGCAGACACGTTACAGCAGACACGTTACAGCAGACACGGTACAGCAGACACGGTACAGCAGATACGATGCAGCAGACACGGTACAGCAGACACGGTACAGCAGACATGGTACAGCAGACACGGCACAACAGACACGGTGCAGCAGACACGGTACAGCAGACACGGTGCAGCAGACACGGTACAGCAGACACGGTACAGCAGACACGGTGCAGCAGACACGGTGCAGCAGACACGGTGCAGCAGACACGGTACAGCAGACACGGTACAGAATCACGTTACAGCAGACACGTTACAGCAGACACGGTACAGCAGACACGGTGCAGCAGACACGTTACAGCAGACACGTTACATCAAACACGGTACAACAGACACGGTACAACAGAGGTACAGCAGACACGGTACATACACGGTACAAGACAGACACGGTACAGCAGACACGGTACAGCAGACACGGTACAGCAGACACGGTACAACAGACACGGCACAGCAGACACGGCACAGCAGACACGGTGCAGCAGACACGTTACAACAGACACGTTACAGCAGACACGGTACAACAGACACGGTACAACAGACACGGTACAGCAGACACGGTACAGCAGACACGGTACAAGGCACGGTACAGCAGACACGGTACAAAAGACACGGCACAGCAGACACGGCACAGCAGACACGGTGCAGCAGACACGTTACAGCAGACACGGTACATCAAACACGGTACAACAGACACGGTACAACAGAGGTACAGCAGACACGGTACATCATACACGGTACAAGACACGGTACATCAGACACGGTACGTCAGACACGGTACAACAGACACGTTACAGCAGACACGGTACAAGACACGGTACAGCAGACACGGTACAACAGACACGGTACAGAAGACACGGTACAAGGCACGGTACAGCAGACACGGTACAACAGACACGGCACAGCAGACGGCACAGCAGACACGGTGCAGCAGACACGTTACAACAGACACGTTACAGCAGACACGGTACATCAAACACGGTACAACAGACACGGTACAACAGAGGTACAGCAGACACGGTACATCATACACGGTACAAGACACGGTACATCAGACACGGTACATCAGACACGGTACAACAGACACGTTACAGCAGACACGTTACAGCAGACACGGTACAAGACACGGTACAGCAGACACGGTACAACAGACACGGTACAAGGCACGGTACAGCAGACACGGTACAACAGACACGGCACAGCAGACACGGTGCAGCAGACACGTTACAACAGACACGTTACAGCAGACACGGTACAACAGACACGGTACAACAGAGGTAAAGCAGACACGGTACATCATACACGGTACAAGACACGGTACATCAGACACGGTACATCAGACACGTTACAACAGACACGTTACAGCAGACACGGTACAACAGACACGGTACAAGACACGGTACAGCAGACACGGTACAGCAGACACGGTACAGCAGACACGGTACAGCAGACACGATACAACAGACACGGCACAGCAGACACGGTGCAGCAGACACGTTACAACAGACACGTTACAGCAGACACGGTACATCAAACACGGTACAACAGACACGGTACGACAGAGGTACAGCAGACACGGTACATCATACACGGTACAAGACACGGTACATCAGACACGGTACATCAGACATGGTACATCAGACACGGTACAGCAGACACGGTACAGCAGACACGGTACAAGACACGGCACAGCAGACACGGCACAGCAGACACGGTACAGCAGACACGGTACAGCAGACACAGTACAACAGAGGTACAGCAGACACGGTACAACAGAGGTACAGCAGACACGGTACAGCAGACACGGTACAACAGAGGTACAGCAGACACGGTACAGCAGACACGGTACAACAGAGGTACAGCAGACACGGTACAGCAGACAGATCTCATATTTTTTGAAAGTTCTTTAGGCGACAGATTTGTAGATAACGCCGGAAACCATTGATTAAATACTGTCGTCTAGTTTGAAGCCTGTCGACT
>NC_091293.1:16959051-16964051 GCF_038502225.1 Cherax quadricarinatus | reverse complement strand
GAGGAAATTGCTAAGGCCACAAGGCCTTAGTCATATTGATTGGAATTTCTTGACTGGGAATTTAAAATCATACGACTTCTTAGAAGTAGTTCAGGATTGCTTTTTGAAGCAGTTTGTGACAGAACCTACAAGGGGAAATAACCTGCTTGACTTAGTTATGGCAAACAATGAATCCCTTGTTAATAATTTAGAAATTTCAGAGGAACTGGGTGCTAGCGACCACAAATCAGTTACATTTAGCATTGAATGGAAGTATGATAGTAGGGATAACTCAGTAACAGTCCCAGATTTTCGCTTAGCAGATTACGATGGGCTTAGAGAACACTTATCATCTGTTGACTGGGGTAATGAAGTGAGCTATCAATATGACAGTTTTCTGAACACTATACATGCTGCTAAAAGAACGTTTATCCCATATAAAGAAATTAGATCAAATAGAAATGACCCAAAATGGATGAATAATAGGCTCAAATATCTACTAGGGCATAAGAAAGGAATTTATAGGCGTATCAAAAGAGGTGAGGGTCATCTTATGAATCAGTATATTGACATTAAGAGGGACATTAAAAAGGGGATAAGAAAAGCTAAAAGGGACTATGAAATTAAAGTTGCTAGGGATTCTAAAACTAACCCAAAAAGTTTTTTCCAGGTCTATAGAACAAAAGTTAGAGATAAGATAGGTCCCCTTAAAAATAACTATGGGCACCTTACTGACAAAGAGAATGAAATGTGCTCGATTTTAAATAATTATTTTCTCTCAGTTTTTACACAGGAAGACACTAACAATATTCCAGTAATTAATTTTCATAGTGGACTAGAAGAAGATAAATTATGTAACATCACAGTCACTAGTGAAATGGTTGTGAAGCAGATAGACAGACGGAAGCAAAATAAGTCGCCGGGTCCTGATGAGTTTTTTTCAAGGGTTCTTAAGGAATGCAAAATGGAACTCTGTGAACCATTAATTAATATTTTTAATTTATCTCTTCAAACAGGTGTACTGTCTGATATGTGGAAGATGGCTAATGTAATTCCTATTTTTAAAACAGGGGACAAGTCGTTACCGTTAAATTACCGCTCAATAAGCCTGACCTCAATTGTAGGCAAATTACTAGAGTCAATTATAGCTGAGATTATAAGAAGCCATCTCGATAAGCATAGCTTGATTAATGATACTCAGCATGGATTCACAAGAGGCCGGTCTTGTCTAACTAATTTATTAACTTTCTTCAGTAAAGCTTTTGAGGCTGTTGACCACGATAAAGAATTTGGTATTATTTACTTAGATTTTAGTAAGGCATTTGATAGAGTTCTGCACCATAGACTGTTAAAGAAAGTGGCAGCTCATGGCATTGGGGGAAAAGTGCTCTAGTGGATCGAGTCATGGCTCACTGACAGGAAGCAGAGAGTGTCCATAAATGGGGTTAAATCCGAGTGGGGATCTGTAACAAGTGGCGTTCCACAGGGATCAGTCTTGGGCCCGTTGTTGTTTATAATATATATCAATGATCTTGATGAGGGAATTACTAGTGATATGAGCAAATTCGCCGATGACACAAAGATAGGTAGGATAATTGATTCAAACGTAGATGTTATGGAACTTCAGGAGGATTTAAACAAACTCTATTCTTGGTCAGAAAAGTGGCAGATGCAGTTCAATGTAGATAAATGCAAGGTTCTGAAGCTTGGGAGTGCCCATAACCCTAGTACTTATAAGTTAAATGATGTAGAACTTAGCCATACAGATTGCGAAAAGGACTTGGGGGTTATGGTGAGCAGCAACCTTAAACCAAGACAGCAATGCCTAAGCGTACGTAATAAGGCAAATAGATTACTGGGATTTATATCAAGAAGTGTAAGCAACAGAAGTCCAGAGGTCATACTGCAGCTTTATACATCATTAGTAAGGCCTCACCTAGATTATGCAGCTCAATTCTGGTCTCCATATTACAGAATGGACATAAATTCGTTAGAAAACATTCAGCGTAGGATGACTAAATTAGTACATAGCATTAGAAATCTTCTTTATGAAGAAAGATTGAAGACTCTAAAGTTACATTCACTTGTTAGACGAAGAATGAGGGGAGACCTGATCGAAGTGTATAAGTGGAAGATAGGTATTAATAAAGGGGATATTAATAAGGTCTTGAGGATGTCTCTCCAAGAGAGAACCCGCAGTAATGGATTTAAATTAGATAAGTTTAGATTTAGAAAGGACATAGGAAAGTATTCGTTTGGAAATAGGGTAGTTGATGAGTGGAACAGTCTACCTAGTTGGGTTATTGAGGCTGGGACTTTGGGTAGTTTCAAATTTAGGTTGGATAAGTACATGAGTGGGAGGGGTTGGATTTGAGAGGGACTTTCACATCAGAGCTTGTTTCTTGGGTGGCATTGATAATTGGGTTGGGCAAATGTTTTGTTAGTGGGATGAATTGTAAAGGACCTGCCTAGTATGGGCCAACAGGCCTCCTGCAGTGTTCCTCCTTTCTTATGTTCTTATGTTGTCAAGAGTGTACTTGCACTCTGCCTCTCCAACAACTGCGCATTTTGTCCAGTTGCTTGGCTAGTGGCGTTCGAAGTCTATCGACTACACAAAGCGCCATTAAGACTGCGCGCAGACCTGCCCACCTTAATCCCTTATACAGGAATTCAAAGTACACTTTTAGTGTACACATACTGAGGTATACCCATATCCAAGTGTACCTACACTGTTGCTCTCAGGAAACACACATTACAACAGATATATGTATGTTCACTGGAATATGTAGAAAGTAACGGTTCTCTGCATAGTCCAGTCTAGCTAGGCATCGTTACTTCATTGTCGCAGCGGTGTAACGTAACTGCACACACACACACACACACACACACACACACACACACAGGAACAAGCACTTGTAAGCTGTAGTACACACGCAAACACACATACACAGGATTTCACACCATCCTGTGAACTGACCATCTGAACCTTTCTCCTCTCCCCCCCCTCTTTCTACCCTAAGTAGACCTATCTCTACCTCTCTCACTCTTTACCTATATATCTCTCTCTACCTATCTCTCTCTCTCTCTCCCCTCTAACATCTCTTACCTCTAACACCTCCCCCCCTCTAACATCTCTCCCCCTCTAGCATCTGTCCCCTCCCATTATCTCTCCCCTCTCCCTTTCCCCACCTCTCTCCCATCCTCCCCTCCCTCTCCCCCTAGCCTCTCTCCCCTCTCGCTCTTCCATCTCCCCCCTCTTTCCCCCTTCTCCCCCCTCTCTGCCCCCTCTCTCTCCCCCTCTTTGCCTTCTCTTTCTTTCTCTCTCTCCCTCTCTCCCTCTCTCTTTCTCTCTCTCTCTCTCTCTCTCTCTCTCTCTCTCTCTCTCTCTCTCTCTCTCTCTCTCTTGCTCTCTCTCTCTCTTGCTCTCTCTCGTCCCCATTTTCCCTTCTAACTCTCCCCTCTCCTACTCTTCCCTTCACTCTCTCTCCCCCTCTACCTTTCCCTTCTCTCTTCTCTCACAAAAAAAAAAATGGTGGGGACTCGCAGGAACCAAGGATCAGATGAGAATGGTTCTGGTAGGGAGGAGTGGATGGAGGAGCAGTGGAAAAGGATGGAACAAGAGTGGGAGAGAAAATTAGGAGAGCTTTCTGAAAAAATGGAGAAAGAGCTCTCTGTGAAATTGGAAAAGAGGTTGGAGAAGGAGACAAAGAATTGGGAGGCACAAGTCGAAACTGCAGTAGCCAAGATAAGGGTCCTAGAAGTTGAGATAAATAGGCTGAAGCGGGTTACAGGGGCAGTGACCAGAGAAGACACAGCATATGAAGCTGCGAGGCCGAACAGGAAGGAAGGAATTATGAATTATGCTAAGGTCACATCAGTCTGCCAAGAAGGACCAAGGAGTGAAAGGGAAGATCAGCTGGTTGCAGATGGAGAGGGTGATAGGTCGAATGCTGAGGCACAACAAGGCTATCAAGAGCCACTGGAAAAATCAAGGAAGAAACTGACCACATACAGGCAGGATCCAGAGTCACAGAGGGTGAGGCAATGGGAGGAAGAAAGGGCAAAATCAGTGTTTATCCATGGGCTTCAGGAGAGAGAGGAAAGGACACACACTGAAAGGCAGCAGGAAGAAAGAAAGGAGATTGAGAAAATCATCACGGAAATAGGTGAAGAGATGGACAAGATTGTAAATTTTCAGAGAATAGGGGGGTACTCGAAGGGGAGAAACCGACCAATCAAGCTGATTCTCAGGACGGAAACAGTGCGGAACAGGATCCTCCAAGAGAAACCACGATTGAAATACTCGGAAGAGTACAAGAGGGTGTTCCTAGACAGAGACAGAACAAAATCAGAACGACAGCAGCTGAGGGAGAGGACAAAAAAGCGAAATGAGCTAGGAAAAGAGACAAGGAAGGAACTAGCAGAGGTCAGTCAGAGCAGAACAGAACAGCAAGGGCAAGCACACACACAACTACTCTCAGAACCATACAACCTATCACACCATCCCAACACACACTACAATCCATACCCACAGCCTCCACCCAACACCGAGCTATAGAATCCCACAGTATGCCACCAGGTCTCCCACCCTCACAGGCCCCCCAAACCACAGTGTTGGAAAGGAAACTGAAGGTATGGTACACAAACGCTGATGGAATAACAAATAAGTGGGAGGAGTGGCATGAAAGAGTCAAAGAAGCATCACCGGACATCATAGCTCTCACAGAAACCAAGCTTACAAGTATGATAACAGATGCCATCTTTCCAACGGGATACCAAATCCTGAGGAAAGACAGAGGGAACAGGGGGGGTGGAGGAGTGGCGTTGCTGATCAAAAATCGCTGGAATTTTGATGAGCTGGAGAGAGGAGACAGCGGAGAAGAAAGTGATTACATAGTGGGAACACTTCACTCTGGGGGTCCAAAGGTGGTAATAGCAGTGATGTATAACCCACCACAGAACAGCAGGAGGCCAAGGCAAGAGTACGACGAGAGCAATAGAGCGATGGTTGACACACTGGC
>NC_091293.1:16904051-16951551 GCF_038502225.1 Cherax quadricarinatus | reverse complement strand
GATGGAGGCAGGTCATGTCTTCTTCCCTTGTTTGTACTTGTGCTGTATTCTTGTCAAGATTGACGGACTGATTACATCGACTCCACGCTGAGGGACTGATTACATCGACTCCACGCTGAGGGACTGATTACATCGACTCCACGCTGAGGGACTGATTACATCGACTCCACGCTGAGGGATTGATTACATTGACTCCACGCTGAGGGACTGATTACATCGACTCCAGGCTGAGGGACTGATTACATCGACTCCAGGCTGAGGGACTGATTACATCGACTCCAGGCTGAGGGATTGATTACATCGACTCCACGCTGAGGGATTGATTACATTGACTCCACGCTGAGGGATTGATTACATTGACTCCACGCTGAGGGACTGATTACATCGACTCCAGGCTGAGGGACTGATTACATCGACTCCACGCTGAGGGATTGATTACATTGACTCCACGCTGAGGGACTGATTACATCGACTCCAGGCTGAGGGACTGATTACATCGACTCCACGCTGAGGGACTGATTACATCGACTCCAGGCTGAGGGACTGATTACCGCGAACTCCTGATCTTCACCACTCTTTGTATTATACTGATGAAGTCACTGGGTGGGGAAATGTTTCTTTAATAAAGACACTCAAGTGTTGCACATGTGTCTAATTTATCAATTTATCGGTTTTCTGCACCATTTATCAACGTTCTCACACTGTGGCACTCAGCTGGCAACATGGGATCTTGCTGCTCTTCTTCCAGGTCTCTTATTATTCTCTCTGCTGGTCAGCTGCAGTGCCACTAGACATGTTGCTAGGGCACTCACACGCCCTCTCTAACTCTAACACCACGGGCTCAAAAAACTGAGTCACCCACCTGCAAATTAGTGAGCATAAGGATGGTCACACCTCACTGACTCCACCCTGGTGTTGTGCGTGCACGCACGCACACACACACACACACACACACACACACACACACACACACACACACACACACACACACACACACACACACACACACACACACACACAGGGATGTTAGGAAGTATTTCTTCAGTCACAGAGTAGTCAGGAAGTGGAATAGTTTGGGAAGCGATGTAGTGGAGGCAGGATTCATACACAGTTTTAAGCAGAGGTATGATAAACCTCATGGTTCAGGGAGAGTGACCCAATAGCGACCAGTGAAAAGGCGTGGCCAGGAGCTATAAATCGACCCCCGCAACCACAACTAGGTGAGTACACACACGATCAGTGAAGAGGCGGGGGCCAAGAGCTATGACTCGACCCCTGCAACCACCAATAGGTGAGTACAATTAGGTGAGTACAGCCGAGGTGGATGTTAGGTAAGAGTCCGGGTTTACCACACCGCTGGGGAACTTGTCAAGGTTTCTGTGCTGGTAAATACCTCTGAATCCCAGTAATTTCAACTACCCTCCCCTTCCTCGGATCAAAGCCAATTACCTTACATTCTCGAGACACTGTATAACCCCTACGGGTTTATCGCCTCTCCTTGAACCTAAGAAGTGTTGGACTCGTGAAACCGAAACACTGTAATGAAACTACGAGGAACAAGATGCAACACAAACGTTTGCATTTTCTGGGGGGGAGGGGAATTATGGGAGAATGGGATAAAGTGCCGGATAATGTAGTGAATGTGAATAGACCATAGTCGGTCAAGTGCCAGCTGGAGTACAGGCACTGTGCCAAGTAGACCACTGAAGACCACTGTGCTGCTACAAACTGAAGACAGCTCAGTAACTGCATCAGAACCCTCAGTGGACAACCAAGTTAATAATACCAGGAGTGGTTGTGAAGCTCTTGATCCCAGGAACTGGACCTGTCATCCTCTCATCTGGATAGATGGATTGATGGATCTCAGTTGACTTTCTACTTAAATAACTGAGATATGAGAGAGTCTTTTGTAATTACAAACACTTACGTACGTCTTCAAGAAACTGAGATGTAAGATGTCTTCTTAAGACAGTTGGCGACGTCAGGAAGATGTTCTTCTTGACTGAAGTGTGGAGCGTCCAAGAGGAAGTCATCAATGTACATCACTAGTTGATGATTGATGCTTGTGACACACACTGATTATGTTACTGGTGACACACACACACACACACACACATACAATAGGGGGGTTTGTAAAAAAAAGAAACCGGCCAGTGAAAGTGACCTTCAAGGCAGAATCGACTCGGAACAGGATACTGCAGGAAAAAGCACGATTAAGGGACATGCCGGGATACAGGAAGGTGTATCTCGACCGCGACAGAACACAAGACGAAAGGCGGAAACTGAGAGAGATGGTACAAAGGCGAAAGGAGGAAAGAGAGGGGATGGAGAAGACAGACAGGAGATCCCGGACACAGGAAGATCAAATACAACCTCCCTCACAGCTTCCTATAGAAGCCTCCCAACCAGGTCAACCCCAGTGCAGCCAAACACTCTAAACCACAACACCCATGCCATATCCAATGCCCCCACCCACTACATTACAAACTCCACCCTCACAGCAACCACCCATAGTTCCTTATCAGGTCTCCCACTTCCCCAACCCCAATACACCTCCCAGACCACAGTCTTAGAAAAGAAGTTGAAGGTATGGTATACAAATGCAGATGGAATAACAAATAAGTATGAGGAGTGGCACGAAAGAATCAAGGAGACATCCCCAGACATAATAGCACTCACAGAAACAAAACTCACCAGAATAATAACAGATTCAATTTTTCCACCCGGATATCAAATCTTCAGGAAAGACAGAGGGAGGAGAGGGGGAGGAGGAGTTGCACTGCTCATTAAAAGCCAGTGGGGTTTTGAGAAAATGGAAGGAATGGATGGCACGGGTGAAAGGGACTACTTAGTAGGAACAATCCAGTCTGAGGGACATAAGGTGATAATTGCAGTAATGTACAACCCACCACAGAACTGCAGGAGACCAAGAGAAGAATACGATGAAAGCAACAGAGCCATGGTCGACACACTAGCCGAGGTGGCCAGGAGAGCACACGTGGGGGGAGCAAAGTTACTAGTTATGGGTGATTTCAATCACAAGGAGATTGACTGGGAAAACCTGGAGCCCCATGGGGGTTCCGAAACATGGAGAGCCAAGATGATGGATGTAGTACTGGAAAACCTCATGCATCAACATGTTAGAGACACTACCAGAGAGAGAGGAGAAGATGAACCAGCAAGACTGGACCTTGTATTCACCTTGAGTAGTTCAGACATCGAGGATATCTTGTATGAAAGGCCCCTGGGAGCTAGTGATCATGTGGTTCTGTGCTTCGACTACATAGTTGAGCTCCAAGTGGAGAGAGTAGCAGGAATAGGATGGGAAAAACCAAACTACAAAAGGGGGAACTACTCAGGCATGAGGAACTTCCTTCAAAACATTCAGTGGGAGAGGGAACTGACAGGAAAACCAGTACAAGAAATGATGGACTATGTGGCAACAAAATGCAAGGAGGCAGAGGAGAGGTTTGTTCCCAAGGGAAACAGAAATAATGGGAAGAACAGAACGAGTCCTTGGTTCACCCAAAGGTGTAGGGAGGCAAAAACTAGGTGTACTAGAGAATGGAAAAGGTACAGAAGACAGAGAACTCAGGAAAATAAAGAGATTAGCCGAAGAGCCAGAAATGAATATGCACAAATAAGAAGGGAGGCTCAGCGACAATATGAAAATGACATAGCATCGAAAGTCAAGACTGACCCGAAGCTGTTGTACAGCCACATCAGGAGGAAAACAACAGTCAAGGACCAGGTAATCAGACTGAGGAAGGGTGATGGGGAATTCACAAGCAACGACCGAGAGGTATGTCAGGAGCTCAACACGAGATTTAAAGAAGTATTTACAGTGGAAACCAGTAGGACTCCAGGAAATCAGAACAGGGGGGTACACCAGCAAGTGCTGGATGAGGTACATATAACCAAGGAGGAAGTGAAGAAGCTGCTATGCGAACTTGACACCTCAAAGGCGGTGGGACCAGACAACATCTCTCCATGGGTCCTTAAAGAGGGAGCAGAGATATTGTGTGTGCCATTAACAAAGATCTTCAACACATCATTTGAAACTGGGCAACTCCCTGAGGTATGGAAGATGGCAAATGTAGTCCCAATTTTTAAAAAGGGAGACAGACATGAGGCACTAAACTACAGACCTGTATCACTAACGTGTATAGTATGCAAGGTCATGGAGAAGATCATCAGGAGGAGAGTGGTGGAGCACCTGGAAAGAAACAAGTGTATAATTGACAACCAGCATGGTTTCAGGGAAGGAAAATCCTGTGTCACAAATCTACTAGAGTTTTATGACAAGGTGACAGAAGTAAGACAAGAGAGAGAGGGGTGGATCGACTGCATTTTTTTGGACTGCAAAAAGGCCTTCGACACAGTTCCTCACAAGAGGTTACTGAAAAAGATAGAAGATCAGGCACACATAACAGGAAAGGCACTGCAATGGATCAGAGAATACCTGACAGGGAGGCAACAACGAGTCATGGTACGTGACGAGGTGTCAGAGTGGGCGCTTGTGACAAGCGGGGTTCCACAGGGGTCAGTCCTAGGACCTGTGCTGTTCTTGGTATATGTGAACGACATAACGGAAGGGATAGACTCAGAAGTGTCCTTGTTTGCAGATGATGTGAAGTTAATGAGAAGAATCAAATCGGATGAGGATCAGGCAGGACTACAAAGAGACCTGGACAGGCTGCAAGCCTGGTCCAGCAACTGGCTCCTTGAGTTTAACCCTGCCAAATGCAAAGTCATGAAGATTGGGGAAGGGCAAAGAAGACCGCAGACACAATATAGTTTAGATGGCCAAAGACTGCAAACCTCACTCAAGGAAAAAGATCTGGGGGTGAGTATAACACCGAGCATATCTCCTGAGGCGCACATAAATCAGATAACTGCTGCAGCATACGGGCGCCTGGCAAACCTACGGATAGCGTTCCGATACCTCAGTAAGGAGTCGTTCAAGACCCTGTATACCATTTACGTCAGGCCCATACTGGAGTATGCAGCACCAGTTTGGAATCCACACCTAGTCAAGCACGTCAAGAAATTAGAGAAAGTGCAAAGGTTTGCAACAAGACTAGTCCCAGAGCTACGGGGATTGTCCTACGAAGAAAGGTTGAGGGAAATCGGCCTGACGACACTGGAGGCCAGGAGGGTCAGGGGAGACATGATAACGACATATAAAATACTGCGCGGAATAGACAAGGTGGACAAAGACAGGATGTTCCAGAGATGGGACACAGACACAAGAGGTCACAATTGGAAGTTGAAGACTCAGATGAATCGAAGGGATGTTAGGAAGTATTTCTTCAGTCATAGAGTAGTCAAGTCATGGAATAGTCTAGAAAGTGAAGTAGTGGAGGCGGGAACCATACATAGTTTTAAGGCGAGGTATGATAAAGCTCATGTAGCAGGGAGAGAGAGGACCTAGTAGCAATCAGTGAAGAGGCGGGGCCAGGAGCTATGACTCGACCCCTGCAACCACAAATAGGTGAGTACACATACACACACATACACACACACACACACACACACACACACACACACACACACACACACACACACACACACACACACACACACACACACACAGGCGCTATGTGTACCCCTAACAACAATATTCAATACATCTATCGAAACAGGGAGATTGCCTGAGGCATGGAAGACAGCAAATGTAGTCCCAATCTTTAAAAAAGGAGACAGACATGAAGCATTAAACTACAGACCAGTGTCACTGACATGTATAGTATGCAAAATCATGGAGAAGATTATCAGGAGAAGAGTGGTGGAACACCTAGAAAGGAATGATCTCATCAACAGCAGCCAGCATGGTTTCAGGGACGGGAAATCCTGTGTCACAAACCTACTGGAGTTCTATGACATGGTGACAGCAGTAAGACAAGAGAGAGAGGGGTGGGTGGATTGCATTTTCTTGGACTGCAAGAAGGCGTTTGACACAGTTCCACACAAGAGATTGGTGCAAAAACTGGAGGACCAAGCAGGGATAACAGGGAAGGCACTACAATGGATCAGGGAATACTTGTCAGGAAGACAGCAGCGAGTCATGGTACGTGGCGAGGTGTCAGAGTGGGCACCTGTGACCAGCGGGGTCCCACAGGGGTCAGTCCTAGGACCAGTGCTGTTTCTGGTATTTGTGAACGACATGACGGAAGGAATAGACTCTGAGGTGTCCCTGTTTGCAGATGACCAGGCAGAACTACAAAGGGATCTGGACAGGCTGCAGACATGGTCCAGCAATTGGCTCCTGGAGTTCAATCCCACCAAGTGCAAAGTCATGAAGATTGGGGAAGGGCAAAGAAGACCGCAGACGGAGTACAGTCTAGGGGGCCAGAGACTACAAACCTCACTCAAGGAAAAAGATCTTGGGGTGAGTATAACACCAGGCACATCTCCTGAAGCGCACATCAACCAAATAACTGCTGCAGCATATGGGCGCCTAGCAAACCTCAGAACAGCATTCTGACATCTTAATAAGGAATCATTCAGGACCCTGTACACCGTGTACGTTAGGCCCATATTGGAGTATGCGGCACCAGTTTGGAACCCACACCTAGCCAAGCACGTGAAGAAACTAGAGAAAGTGCAAAGGTTTGCAACAAGACTAGTCCCAGAGCTAAGAGGTATGTCCTACGAGGAGAGGTTAAGGGAAATCAACCTGACGACACTGGAGGACAGGAGAGATAGGGGGGACATGATAACGACATACAAAATACTGAGAGGAATTGACAAGGTGGACAAAGACAGGATGTTCCAGAGATTGGACACAGTAACAAGGGGACACAGTTGGAAGCTGAAGACACAGATGAATCACAGGGATGTTACGAAGTATTTCTTCAGCCACAGAGTAGTCAGTAAGTGGAATAGTTAGGGAAGCGATGTAGTGGAGGCAGGATCCATACATAGCTTTAAGCAGAGGTATAATAAAGCTCACGATTCAGAGAGAGTGACCTAGTAGCGATCAGTGAAGAGGCGGGGCCAGGAGCTCGGACTCGACCCCCGCAACCTCAACTAGGTGAGTACAACAAGGTGAGATGAGTACATACACACACATACACACACACACACACACACACACACACACACACACACACACACACACACACACACACACACACACACACACACGCGCGCGCGCGCGCGACACTGGAGGACAGGAGGGTTAGGGGAGACACGATAATGACATACAAAATACTGTGTGGAATAGATAAGGTGGACAAAGACAGGATGTTCCGAAGATGGGACACAGAAAAAAGGGGTCACAGTTGGAAGCTGAAGACTCAGACGAGTCACAGGGATGTTAGGAAGTATTTCTTTAGTCAGAGTTGTCAGGAAGTGGAATAGTCTAGCAAGTGATGTAGTGGAGGCAGGAACCATACATAGCTTTAAGACAGTGTATGATAAATTTAGCTCAGGGAACAGAGAGTGGACATAGTAGCGATCAGTGAAGAGGCGGTGCCAGGGGCTGAGTCTCGACCCCTGCAAACACAATTAGGTGAGTACAGCTAGGTGAGTACACACACTCGTCACAACCATGGTTGGTTTGGCAACACACTCTCCTCATACACTGAGTGTCACTGTTTCAATCCCCGGCATGAGTGGAAACACTGGGTATGTTTCCTTACACCTGCTGTCTCTGTTCACCTAGCAGTGAGTAGGTACCTAGATGGTAGCCACCTTACACCTGTTGTCTCTGCTCACCTAACAGTGAGTAGGTACCTAGATGGTAGCCACCTTACACCCGCTGTCTCTGTTCGCCTACAAGTGAGTAGGTTCTTGGGTGTTAATCACCTTACACCTGCTGTCTCTGTTCACCTAGCAGTGAGTAGGTACCTGGGTGTTAGTCGACTGCTATGGGTGGCATCCTGGGGAACAAGACACAAGGATCACAATGGAAATAAGACAACCCTCGTGACTCAGGGACTTTCTTGGGTTATCCTGGGTGGTTAACCCTCCCTACCCCGGGTTATCCTGGGTGGTTAACTCTCCCTACCCCGGGTTATCCTGGGTGGTTAACCCTCCCTACCCCGGGTTATCCTGGGTGGTTAACCCTCCCTACCCCGGGTTATCCTGGGTGGTTAACCCTCCCTACCCCGGGTTATCCTGGGTGGTTAACCCTCCCTACCCCGGGTTATCCTGGGTGGTTAACCCTCCCTACCCCAGGTTATCCTGGGTGGTTAACTCTCCCTACCCCGGGTTATCCTGGGTGGTTAACCCTCCCTACCCCGGGTTATCCTGGGTGGTTAACTCTCCCTACCCCGGGTTATCCTGGGTGGTTAACCCTCCCTACCCCGGGTTATCCTGGGTGGTTAACCCTCCCTACCCCGGGTTATCCTGGGTGGTTAACCCTCCCTACCCCGGGTTATCCTGGGTAGTTAACCCTCCCTACCCCGGGTTATCCTGGGTGGTTAACCCTCCCTACCCCAGGTTATCCTGGGTGGTTAACTCTCCCTACCCCGGGTTATCCTGGGTGGTTAACCCTCCCTACCCCAGGTTATCCTGGGTGGTTAACTCTCCCTACCCCGGGTTATCCTGGGTGGTTAACCCTCCCTTCCCCAGGTTATCCTGGGTGGTTAACTCTCCCTACCCCGGGTTATCCTGGGTGGTTAACCCTCCCTACCCCGGGTTATCCTGGGTGGTTAACCCTCCCTACCCCGGGTTATCCTGGGTGGCTGACCCTTCCTACCCGGGTTATCCTGGGTGGCTGAACCTCCCTACCCCGGGTTATCCTGGATGGCTAACCCTCCCTAACCCGGGTTATCCTGGGAGACTGACCCTCCCTACCCGGGTTATCCTGGGTGGCTGAACCTCCCTACCCCGGGTTATCAGGATGGCTAACCCTCCCTACCCCGGGTTATCCTGGGTGGTTAACCCTCCCTACCCCGGGTTATCCTGGGTGGCTGACCCTTCCTACCCGGGTTATCCTGGGTGGCTGAACCTCCCTGCCCCGGGTTATCCTGGATGGCTAACCCTCCCTAACCCGGGTTATCCTGGGAGACTGACCCTCCCTACCCGGTTTATCCTGGGTGTCTGAACCTCCCTACCCCGGGTTACCCAGGATGGCTAACCCTCCCTAACCCGGGTTATCCTGGGAGACTGACCCTCCCTACCCGGGTTATCCTGGGTGGCTGAACCTCCCTACCCCGGGTTATCCTGGATGGCTAACCCTTCCTATCCCGGGTTATCCTGGATGGCTAACCCTCCCTATCCCGGGTTATCCTGGATGGCTAACCCTCCCTAACCTGGAGTTTAAAATCCCAACAAATTTTATCTTATCTTCTGCCACACCTGCGTCCCCCCTTAAATGTCACCTCTCTCCCCCCTCCCCCTCACAGCTTTCCCTCCCTTCCCCCCATCTTGCCCTCTCTTCTCCACCCTCACACTCCATCCCTTATTACCTCTCACTGTCTCTACCTCCATCTTCCTCTCACTGTCTCTCCCTCTCTCTTCTCACTGTCTCTCCCTCGCACTGTCTCTCCCTCCCTCTTCCTCTCACTGTCCCTCCCTTTCACTGTCTCTCCCTCTCACATCCTCTCACTGTCTCTCTCTCTCTCACTGTCTCTCCCTCCCTCTTCCTCTCACTGTCTCTCCCTTCCACTGTCCCTCCCTCGCAATGTCTCTCCCTCCCTCTTCCTCTCACTGTCTCTCCCTTCCACTGTCCCTCCCTCGCAATGTCTCTCCCTCCCTCTTCCTCTCACTGTCTCTCCCTTCCACTGTCCCTCCCTCGCAATGTCTCTCCCTCCCTCTTCCTCTCACTGTCTCTCCCACCCTCTTTCTCTCACTGTCTCTCCCTCGCACTGTCTCTCCCTCCCTCTTCCTCTCCCCTCTTCCTCTCACTGTCTCTCCCTCTCACATCCTCTCACTGTCTCTCCTTCACTCTTTCTCTCACTGTCTCTGTCTCACAGCCTCTCCCTCCCTATCACTGTCTCTCTCTTACTCTCTTTGTCTCTCAATCTCAGTCTCTCCCTCACTATCTCTCCCTCTCACTGTCTCTCCATCTCACTGTCTCTCCCTCCATCTCACTGTCTCTCACCCTCACTGTCTCTCCCTCTCACTGTCTCTCCCTCCATCTCACTGTCTCTCCCTCCCTTTCACTGTCTCCCTCCATCTCACTGTCTCTCCCTCACCCTCACTGTTTCTCCCTCACTCTCACTGCCTCTCCCCTCAATCTCACTGTCTCTCCCTCCCTCTCACTGTCTCTCCCTCACCCTCACTGTCTCTCTCACTCTCACTGTCTCTCCCTCACTCTCACTGTCTCTCCCTCACTCTCACTCCCTCCCTCTCACTGTCTCTACCACCTTCTCACTGTCTCTTCCCCTCTCACTGTCTCTCCCACCTTCTCACTGTCTCTCCTTCCCTCTCACTGTCTCTCTCTCCCTCTCACTGTCTCTCCCTCCCTCTCACTGTCTCTCCCTCACTCTCACTGTCTGTCCCTCACTCTCACTGTCTCTCCCTCCCTCTCACTGTCTCTCCCTCCCTCTCACTGTTTCTCCCTCACTCTCACTGTCTCTCCCTCACTCTCACTGTCTCTCCCTCACTCTCACTCCCTCTCACTGTCTCCAGCATCTTCTCACTGTCTCTCCCTCCCTCTCACTGTCTTTCCCTCCCTCTCACTGTCTCTCCCTCCCTCTCACTGCCTCTCCCTCCCTCTCACTGTCTCTCCCCCTCTCACTGTCTCTCCCACCTTCTCACTGTCTCTCCTTCCGTCTCACTGTCTGTCCCTCCCTCTCACTGTCTCTCCCTTCCTCTCACTGTCTCTCCCGCCCTCTCACTGTTTCTCCCTCACTCTCACTGTCTCTCCCTCACTCTCACTCTCACTGTCTCTCCCTCACTCTCACTGTCTCTCCGTCACTCTCACTGTCTCTCCCTCACTCCCACTGTCTCTCCCTCCCTCTCACTGTCTCTCCCTCCTTCTCACTGTCTCTCCCTCTCACTGTCTCTCCCTCTCTCTCACTGTCTCTCCCTCATTCTCACTGTCTCTCCCACCCTCTCACTGTCTCTCTTTCACTCTCACTGTCTTTCCCTCCCTCTCACTGTCTCTCCCTCACTCGCACTCTCTCTCCCTCACTCTCACTGTCTCTCCCTCACTCTCACTGTCTCTCCCTCCCTCTCACTGTCTCTCCCTCACTCTCACTGTGTCTCCCTCCCTCTCACTGTCTCTCCCTCCCTCTCACTGTCTCTCCCTCACTCTCACTGTCTCTCCCTCCCTCTCACTGTCTCTCCCTCACTCTCACTGTCTCTCCCTCCCTCTCACTGTCTCTCCCTCCCTCTCACTGCCTCTCCCTCTCACTGTCTCTCCCTCATTCTCACTGTCTCTCCCTCCCTCTCACTGTCTCTCCCTCACTCTCACTGTCTCTCCCTCACTCTCACTGTCTCTCCCTCACTCTCACTGTCTCTCCCTCACTCTCACTGTCTCACCCTCCCTCTCACTGTCTCTCCCTCACTCTCACTGTCTCTCCCTCCCTCCCACTGTCTCTCCCTCACTCTCACTGTCTCTCCCTCCCTCTCACTGTCTCTCCCTCACTCTCACTGTCTCTCCCTCACTCTCACTGTCTCTCCCTCACTCTCACTGTCTCTCCCTCCCTCTCACTGTCTCTCCCTCACTCTCACTGTGTCTCCCTCCATCTCAATGTCTCTCCCTCACTCTCACTGTCTCTTCCTCACTCTCACTGTCTCTCCCTCACTCTCACTGTCTCTCCCTCACTCTCACTGTCTCTCCCTCACTCTCACTGTCTCTCCCTCCCTCTCACTGTATCTCCCTCACTCTCACTGTGTCTCCCTCCATCTCACTGTCTCTCCCTCCCTCTCACTGTCTCTCCCTCACTCTCACTGTCTCTCCCTCACTCTCACTGTCTCTCCCTCCCTCTCACTGTCTCTCCCTCACTCTCACTGTCTCTCCCTCACTCTCACTGTCTCTCCCTCACTCTCACTGTCTCTCCCTCACTCTCACTGTCTCTCCCTCACTCTCACTGTCTCTCCCTCCCTCTCACTGTCTCTCCCTCACTCTCACTGTCTCTCCCTCACTCTCACTGTCTCTCCCTCCCTCTCACTGTCTCTCCCTCACTCTCACTGTCTCTCCCCCAGTCATTCATTCCTCACTGATTGAGAATGTTAAATAATAACTAACTTAAACACTGCTGTCAATCTCACCTCTTACTCTTGGTCAGTCACTGTTGCTGTTCTTCCTGTTGTTGCTGTTGTTCCTGTTGCTCCTGTTTCTGTCAGAGGGGCCATGTTGCTGCTGTTTCTGTTGTTGGGGCCCTGTTGCTCCTGTTTTTGTTAGTGGGGGCCCTGATGTTGCAGTTTCTGCTGTTAGGGGTCCTGTTGGCGTTGTTCCTGTTGGTGGGGGTCCTGTTGCTGCTGCTTCTGCCTTGGGGCTGCTGTTGGTGCTGTTTCTGCTTGTTACCTGGAGGTTATTCCGGGGATCAACGCCCCCACGGCCCGGTCCATGACCAGACCTCCCGATAGATCAGGGCCTGATCAACTACGCTGTTACTGCTGGCCGCAGTAACTGGTGGCGTTCCTGTTGTCAGTGTACCTATTAATGTTGTCACTGCTAGTAATGTTGGTGTCAGAGTGGTGTGACAGTGTGGTGTGTCACTGTGGCGTGACATTGTGGTGTGTCAGTGTGGTGTGACAGTGTGGTGTGTCACTGTGGCGTGACATTGTGGTGTGTCAGTGTGGTGTGACAGTGTGGTGTGTCACTGTGGCGTGACATTGTGGTGTGTCAGTGTGGTGTGACAGTGTGGTGTGTCACTGTGGCGTGACATTGTGGTGTGTCAGAGTGGTGTGACAGTGTGGTGTGTCACTGTGGCGTGACATTGTGGTGTGTCAGTGTGGTGTGACAGTGTGGTGTGTCACTGTGGCGTGACATTGTGGTGTGTCAGTGTGGTGTGACAGTGTGGTGTGTCACTGTGGCGTGACATTGTGGTGTGTCAGTGTGGTGTGACAGTGTGGTGTGTCACTGTGGCGTGACATTGTGGTGTGTCAGTGTGGTGTGTCACTGTGGCGTGACATTGTGGTGTGTCAGGGTGGTGTGTCAGGGTGGTGTGTCAGTGTGGCGTGACATTGTGGTGTATCAGGGTGGTATGTCAGTGTGGTGTGTCACTGTGGCGTGACATTGTGGCGTATCAGGGTGGTATGTCAGTGTGGTGTGTCAGTGTGGTGTGTCACTGTGGCGTGACATTGTGGTGTGTCAGTGTGGTGTGTCACTGTGGCGTGATATTGTGGTGTGTCAGTGTGGTGTGTCAGTGTGATGTGACAGTGTGGTGTGTCACTGTGGCGTGACATTGTGGTGTATCAGGGTGGTATGTCAGTGTGGTGTGTCAGTGCGGTTTGTCAGTGTGGTGTGTCAGTCAGGGTGGTGTGTCAGTGTGGTGTGTCAGTGTGGTGTGTCAGTGTGGTGTGTCAGTGTGGTGTGTCAGGGTGGTGTGTCAGGGTGGTGTGTCAGGGTGGTGTGTCAGGGTGGTGTGTCAGGGTGGTGTGTCAGTGTGGTGTGTCAGGGTGGTGTGTCAGGGTGGTGTGTCAGGGTGGTGTGTCAGGGTGGTGTGTCAGTGTGGTGTGTCAGGGTGGTGTGTCAGGGTGGTGTGTCAGTGTGGTGTGTCAGTGTGGTGTGTCAGTGTGGTGTGTCAGTGTGGTGTGTCAGTGTGGTGTGTCAGTGTGGTGTGTCAGGGTGGTGTGTCAGTGTGGTGTGTCAGTGTGGTGTGTCAGTGTGGTGTGTCAGTGTGGTGTGTCAGGGTGGTGTGTCAGTGTGGTGTGTCAGGGTGGTGTGTCAGGGTGGTGTGTCAGGGTGGTGTGTCAGGGTGGTGTGTCAGTGTGGTGTGTCAGTGTGGTGTGTCCGTGTGGTGTGTCAGGGTGGTGTGTCAGTGTGGTGTGTCAGTGTGGTGTGTCAGGGTGGTGTGTCAGGGTGGTGTGTCAGGGTGGTGTGTCAGTGTGGTGTGTCAGTGTGGTGTGTCAGTGTGGTGTGTCAATGTGGTGTGTCAGGGTGGTGTGTCAGGGTGGTGTGTCAGTGTGGTGTGTCAGGGTGGTGTGTCAGGGTGGTGTGTCAGTGTGGTGTGTCAGGGTGGTGTGTCAGTGTGGTGTGTCAGTGTGGTGTGTCACTGTGGCGTGACATTGTGGTGTGTCAGTGTGGTGTGTCACTGTGGCGTGATATTGTGGTGTGTCAGTGTGGTGTGTCAGTGTGATGTGACAGTGTGGTGTGTCACTGTGGCGTGACATTGTGGTGTATCAGGGTGGTATGTCAGTGTGGTGTGTCAGTGCGGTTTGTCAGTGTGGTGTGTCAGTCAGGGTGGTGTGTCAGTGTGGTGTGTCACTGTGGCGTGATATTGTGGTGTGTCAGTGTGGTGTGTCACTGTGGCGTGATATTGTGGTGTGTCAGTGTGGTGTGTCAGTGTGATGTGACAGTGTGGTGTGTCACTGTGGCGTGACATTGTGGTGTATCAGGGTGGTATGTCAGTGTGGTGTGTCAGTGCGGTTTGTCAGTGTGGTGTGTCAGTCAGGGTGGTGTGTCAGTGTGGTGTGTCAGTGTGGTGTGACATTGTGGTGTATCAGGGTGGTATGTCAGTGTGGTGTGTCAGTGTGGTGTGACATTGTGGTGTGTCAGTGTGGTGTGTCAGTGTGGTGTGTCAGTGTGGTGTGTCAGTGTGGTGTGTCAGTGTGGTGTGACATTGTGGTGTGTCAGTGTGGTGTGACATTGTGGTGTGTCAGTGTGGTGTGTCAGTGTGGTGTGACATTGTGGTGTGTCAGTGTGGTGTGTCAGGGTGGTGTGTCAGTGTGGTGTGTCAGTGTGGTGTGTCAGGGTGGTGTGTCAGGGTGGTGTGTCAGTGTGGTGTGTCAGTGTGGTGTGTCAGTGTGGTGTGACATTGTGGTGTGTCAGTGTGGTGTGTCAGGGTGGTGTGTCAGTGTGGTGTGTCAGTGTGGTGTGACATTGTGGTGTGTCAGTGTGGTGTGTCAGGGTGGTGTGTCAGTGTGGTGTGTCAGTGTGGTGTGTCAGGGTGGTGTGTCAGGGTGGTGTGTCAGGGTGGTGTGTCAGGGTGGTGTGTCAGTGTGGTGTGTCAGTGTGGTGTGTCAGTGTGGTGTGTCAGTGTGGTGTGTCAGTGTGGTGTGTCAGGGTGGTGTGTCAGGGTGGTGTGTCAGTGTGGTGTGTCAGTGTGGTGTGTCAGTGTGGTGTGTCAGTGTGGTGTGTCAGTGTGGTGTGTCAGTGTGGTGTGTCAGTGTGGTGTGTCAGTGTGGTGTGTCAGTGTGGTGTGTCAGTGTGGTGTGTCAGTGTGGTGTGTCAGTGTGGTGTGTCAGTGTGGTGTGTCAGGGTGGTGTGTCAGTGTGGTGTGTCAGTGTGGTGTGTCAGTGTGGTGTGTCAGTGTGGTGTGTCAGTGTGGTGTGTCAGTGTGGTGTGTCAGTGTGGTGTGTCAGTGTGGTGTGTCAGTGTGGTGTGTCAGTGTGGTGTGTCAGTGTGGTGTGTCAGTGTGGTGTGTCAGTGTGGTGTGTCAGTGTGGTGTGTCAGTGTGGTGTGTCAGGGTGGTGTGTCAGTGTGGTGTGTCAGGGTGGTGTGTCAGTGTGGTGTGTCAGTGTGGTGTGTCAGTGTGGTGTGTCAGTGTGGTGTGTCAGGGTGGTGTGTCAGTGTGGTGTGTCAGTGTGGTGTGTCAGTGTGGTGTGTCAGTGTGGTGTGTCAGTGTGGTGTGTCAGGGTGGTGTGTCAGTGTGGTGTGTCAGTGTGGTGTGTCAGTGTGGTGTGTCAGTGTGGTGTGTCAGTGTGGTGTGTCAGTGTGGTGTGTCAGGGTGGTGTGTCAGTGTGGTGTGTCAGTGTGGTGTGTCAGTGTGGTGTGTCAGTGTGGTGTGTCAGTGTGGTGTGTCAGTGTGGTGTGTCAGTGTGGTGTGTCAGTGTGGTGTGTCAGTGTGGTGTGTCAGTGTGGTGTGTCAGGGTGGTGTGTCAGTGTGGTGTGTCAGGGTGGTGTGTCAGTGTGGTGTGTCAGTGTGGTGTGTCAGTGTGGTGTGTCAGTGTGGTGTGTCAGTGTGGTGTGTCAGTGTGGTGTGTCAGTGTGGTGTGTCAGTGTGGTGTGTCAGTGTGGTGTGTCAGTGTGGTGTGTCAGTGTGGTGTGTCAGTGTGGTGTGTCAGTGTGGTGTCAGTGTGGTGTGTCAGTGTGGTGTGTCAGTGTGGTGTTATACTCTGACCAGCACACTAAGACTGCTGTACAGGTGACTGGCTCTGTGACTGGCTAATCGCTGCAAGGAATCCGTCTCCCAGCCAGCCAGCCAGCCAGCCAGCCAGCCAGCCAGCCAGCCAGCCAGCCAGCCAGCCAGCCAGCCAGCCAGCCAGCCAGCCAGCCAGCCAGCCAGTGCCACCAACGATGGATTTCATTGCTTGTACTTAACGATGACTTAATGAAGCACAAGATTAACGTATGAATAAATGCACATCGTACGTCACCCTCCCTCCCTCCCTCCCTCCCTCCCTCCCTCCCTCCCTCCCTCCCTCCCTCCCTCCCTCCCTCCCTCCCTCCCTCCCCATGTCTTTCCAGTATTGCCTTTCTCTATCTCCCTGCTTCAGTTTGCATCCAACTCTCCCATTCACTCCCTCCCTTCCTTCACTCTCAGTTCACTCACTGTCTTCCTTCACTGCCTCCTAGAGCTTCCTTTCCACTCTACCTCCCTCCCGCCCTACAACCCACACTCCCTCATGGGTCTTCCTCTACTCTCCCTTGCACCGTCCCCTCCCCATTCCTCCCTCCATGTACTATTGATCGTAGGTGGAGGGAGGGAGGGAGAGGAGCTGGTCTGATTACTCACCATCGCCTTACCTCCCTCTTCCTTCCCTCCTCCATGTTTCTTTTTTCTCCTCCCCCCCCCTTTCTACCTTCTCTCACTCTCCTTCTCCCTTCTTTCTCTTTCCATCCCTCTCTCCTTTTCTCTCTCTCCCTCCTCTTTCCCTTTTTAGGTGTGTTCCTCTAGGCTTCTTGGTTCACATGACAACAGTTAACTTCTAAGTTGACATAAACCAAGACTTCCAGTAGACCATGAAGACATTGTACCTCCTACCCAGTGTAAGTCATGTCTTACAGTGGACCATGATAACATGTACCTCCTAGCCAGTGTAAGTCATGTCTTACAGTGGACCATGATAACATGTACCTCCTAGCCAGTGTAAGTCATGTCTTACAGTGGACCATGATAACATGTACCTCCTAGCCAGTGTAAGTCATGTCTTACAGTGGACCATGATAACATGTACCTCCTAGCCAGTGTAAGTCATGTCTTACAGTGGACCATGATAACATGCACCTCCTAGCCAGTGTAAGTCATGTCTTACAGTGGACCATGATAACATGTACCTCCTAGCCAGTGTAAGTCATGTCTTACAGTGGACCATGATAACATGTACCTCCTAGCCAGTGTAAGTCATGTCTTACAGTTGACCATGATAACATGCACCTCCTAGCCAGTGTAAGTCATGTCTTACAGTTGACCATGATAACATGCACCTCCTAGCCAGTGTAAGTCATGTCTTACAGTGGACCATGATAACATGCACCTCCTAGCCAGTGTAAGTCATGTCTTACAGTGAACCATGATAACATGTACCTCCTAGCCAGTGTAAGTCATGTCTTACAGTGAACCATGATAACATGTACCTCCTAGCCAGTGTAAGTCATGTCTTACAGTGAACCATGATAACATGTACCTCCTAGCCAGTGTAAGTCATGTCTTACAGTGAACCATGATAACATGTACCTCCTAGCCAGTGTAAGTCATGTCTTACAGTGGACCATGATAACATGCACCTCCCAACTAGTGACAGAACCAACAAGAGTAAAATAACCTGCTTGACTTGGTTCTTGAGGTTAATGATGAGCTCGGGGAAAGTGATCACAAATCAGTTTCAATATATCATGGAATTTCCCTAATAACTACAATCAAGTCTCTTTCCCTGACTTCCGCTTGGTTGATTTCATAGGACTGAGAAATTACCTGGGTGGGTTGAACTGGAATGACCTGACTCTGGGTTGGGTACGTGGTGATGGTTGCCAGTATGACGATTTTCGGAGCATGGTTCTAGCTGTACAGACAACATATGTTCCAAATAGAGAAATTAGATCAGTCCAAAATGATCCATTGGTCAAAAGAGAAGTATTTACAGGTAAATCAAAAAGGAGAGGAACAGTTAAGAAATCAATATACTCAGCTAAAACTAGAAATGAGAAAGGGAATCTGAAAAGCAAAAAGATTCCGAGGTTAAAGTCGCAACTGATTCGAAGAGTAACCCAGAAGGTTTCTTTCAGGTATATAGAAGTAAGATTAGGGACAAAACAGGCCCACTCAAAAGTCACTCAGGTCGGCTCACTGACAGTGATAAGAAAATGTGTAGAATTTTTAACACTTATTTCTCTCTGTTTTTATGCAGGAAAATACTACTCGTGAGATTCCACAAATGATGAACTATGTTGAACTGAACGATGACATGTTATGCATGATCCAACTCTATAGAGATATGGTTCTCAGACTAATAGATAAATTTAAACCTTACAAATTCCTGGACCCAGAAATGTTTGCAAGGGTTTTAAAGGACCGATCCTTTGGCTGGTCTTTTCAACGTATCTCTACAAACTGGCATAGTAGCAGATAAGTGAAAAATGGCAAATGTAATGCTTATTTACAAAGCAGGAGACACGTCCTTAGCTTCCAACTACAGACCAGTAAGCCTAACCTCTATAATGGGAAAATTAATGGAATCTATAATTTCCACTATTCGTATCCAACTTGAAAGACATGTACTGAGAAGTGAATCTCAGCACAGTTTTACGAAGGGGCGTTCCTGCCTTACAAATTCATGAACTTTTGTCACGGAGGTATTTGAGGAGGTAGATCATGGTAATAAATATGATACTGTGTATATGGACTTCCGTAAGGCTTTTGATAGAGTTCCACATAGAAACTATTGAGGAAAGTCGAGGCACATGGAATAGGACAGAGACGTGGTTGACAGATAGGCAACAGAAAGCTTGCATAAGTGGGGAGAAATCAGAGCGGGAGGCATGCAACAAGCGGTGTTCCACAGGGGATCAGTGTTGAGCCCCTTGTTGTTCACAGTTTACGTAAACAACATAGATGATGGTATAAATAGCGACATAAGCAGTTTACCGAATAGGTCGTCGAATTCATTCTAACGAGGACACTAGAGCGCTCCAAGAAGATTTGAACAGACTGATACAGTGGTCATTGAAGTGGCAGATGCAGTTTAATATAGACAAATGCAAAGTTCTAAGCTTTGGAAAAGTAAATAACCATGATACATATAAACTATAAGATGTAAATTTTATTATCACTGATTGCAAAAAAAAAAAATATTTGGGAGTTCTGGTTAGCAGTAATCTAAAACCAAGACAACAGTACGTAGAATTCTATTTCGCTTTATTGCGAACAATAAAGCGAAATAGAAATCTTGGCTTTGTATCAAGAAGTGTAAATAACAGGAGTCCACAGATTGTTCTTCAACTCCATATATATTTGGTTAGGCCTCATTTATATTATGCTGCTCAGTTCTGGTCACCGTATTACAGAATGGATATAAATGCACTATAAAACGTACAAAGGAGGATGACAAAGTTGATCCCATGTATCAGAAATCTTCCCTATGAGGATAGACTGAGGTCCCTGAATCTGCACTCTTTAGAAAGGCGTAGAATTAGGGGGGATATGATTAAGGTGTATAAATGGAAGACAGGAATAAATAAAGGGGATGTAAATAACGTGCCATAAATATCTCGCCAAAATAAGAAAAAAGGCACAATACTATGACTGCAACGATACATAAATAACCCGCACATAGAAGAGAGGAGCTTACGACGAAACGTCGTCATAAGCTCCTCTCTTCCACGTGCGGGTTATTTGTGTATAATATCTAGCCAAGACAGGACTCGCAGCAATGATTTCAAGTTGGAAAAATTTAGATTAAAAAAAAAAAGATATAGGAAAGCACTAGTTTGGTAATAGAGTTGTAGATGAGTGGAAGACATTCCCGAATAGCGACATTGAAGCTAAAACCTTGTGTTGGTTAGATAAATGCATGAGTGGGTGTATGTGAGTTGGGCCTGCCTAACATGGACCAGTAAGCCTGCTGCAGTGATGCTTCCTTCTAATGTTCTTAAATCGTTCCACACCATGGAGCTGAACTCTTCTCCAGGCTGACGGACTGACCACCTCAAATACTTTTTACTCAAGGTTGATGGGCTTGTTACATCATGTTTATTTCATTATCATTGCTGCCTCTGTATTTGACTGAAGAAGTCTACTGTGTAGGCGAAACATTTCATCAATAAAGACACCCAACTGTTGTACATGTGTCTTAATCTTCAAATTCTCGGTAGTTTATACCATTTTCAACAGTACTAGACCTGACTAGCTTGTGCTAGTAGATCAGCTGCAGTGCTCCTTCCTTCTTAAGTGGACGTGACTTGAACCTGACTAGCATGGGCCAGTAGGCCTGTTGCAGTGCTTTTTCCTTCTTGTGTTCTTGCACGGTGGGGACAAAAGCTAGCCATGTTTCGCTCTAATATTGCATCACACAGGATGGGTTTTGTATCTAATGAAATGTGTTTACCTGAGAGTTTCGTTCTAGCAGAACTGGAGTTACTGTCACCTGGGGATTACCATCTCTCAGGATGGCTTATCCTACCCCTCCGTGAGTAAAACAGTAGATATAAGTGCGATGGAGCAGTCTTGATAATTCTGAAGAGAGAGAGAGAGAGAGAGAGAGAGAGAGAGAGAGAGAGAGAGAGAGAGAGAGAGAGAGAGAGAGAGAGAGAGAGAGAGGCGGGAGGGAGGGAGGGAGGGAGGGAGATCTTGCGTGATCTTACCGTCACTTACAATGCATTTCACTCAGTCGCTAGAAATGTTGCAGCCACAAGGCTCAAAGTGTGGATGTTTGAAGTGGCTCTTCACCTTTACCGTCCTGGAACAAGGTTGCCGCACCATCTGATCTCCCGTCTTAGAGAAAAGTTAAGGTATTACGTCCATCTATTTCCAGCTCCGCCTCTAATTTCTTGACCAGGGAACATCTGCTGTGTAACTTTCAATTTATTTCCAATATTTTCGACTCAGAAATCGCTATTCTTACTCTTTTATTTACTTCTCCATTTTCTGCTTCCATTGTTTTTTCTTAACAACTGGAGGATAACACAAAGTATAACTACCAAACATTCATTTTACGCATTCTGTCTACCTGGAGTCTGATGAAAATTAGACGGTGATTTTCACACCAACTCCAAGACTGAAGGACAGATTACCTCATCATCTGTATATAGTCTTACTGTCTTTCAATTTGTACTGATAAAGCCACTGGATGGTGAAACATCTACACTGGATGGTGAAACATCTACACTGGATGGTGAAACATCTACACTGGATGGTGAAACATCTACAGTAAAGATACCCAGATGTTGCACACGTGTCTAATTTTCATCTTGTCTGTATTGTATACCTGGAGTCTACCTAGAAGGTGTACCAGGCATCAACGCCCCCGCGGCACATTCCATGACCAGGCCTCGTGGTGGATCAGGGTCTGATCAACCAACCTGTTACTGCTGGCCGCACGCAAACCAATGTACGACCCACAGCCCGGTTGGGCAGGTACTGACTAGGGGCCTGTCCAGCTCCCTCTTGAAGATGGCCGGGAGTCTATTGGTAATCTCCTTAGGTATGCTGGAAGGCTGTTGAACAGTCTTGGGCCCCTGACACTTATTGTTTTATCTCAGTATACTCATGGCACCCCTGCTTTTCAATGGGAAGAATGTTGCACTGTCTGCCGAATCTTTTGCTATCATAGGGAGTGATTTCTGAGTCCAGATATGGACTCTAGGATTTTTCCAGTTGTAAATTATGATGTATTTTTTTCTCCTGCGTTCCAAGGGACTTCAAACATTTCCAGTAATTAAGGTGCTTGACTCTACTTATGCGTGCAGTGAAAGTTCTCTGTACATTCTCCAGATCTGCAATTTCACCTGCCTTGGAAGGGGCCGTTAGTGTACAGCAATATTCCAGCATAGAGAGAACAAGCGACTTAAAGAGGATCACCATCGGCTTGGCATTCCTTATTTTGCAGGTTTTCATTAATAATCCTATCACTTTCCTCGTGGTTGTGATAATGACACTGTTGTGATCCTAGAAGGTGAGATCCTTGGTGCGTCTCTAGTGGTGGAGAGGTAACTGTGATCAGCTCATCCGTGGTATTGTACTCAGCATCTCTCCTCGCCTTGGTACAGAGAACTTTGCTTCTCATTACAGACTGCCTCGCTGCCTCTCCTCAGTATAGTGAGCCTCGCCTCCTCACATAGACTCAACATTAACCTAACCTTCCATTAGGAGAGTCCTCGCAGCCTCCCACCTCCAGTAATACTTACCTCCAGCAAGGCCTTCACCCTAGACAATCCGCCCCTCCTAGTCTCTCCTCCACCTTCTCCTGGTGGCGGTGGTTCAGGAGTGTCAAGGAGTGTGGTAATGCACCTGGCAGCTGGCTGCAGGTGGCTCCTGTATGGAAAATCTATAAGAGGGCCACCACGTCTCAATGATTTGTTATTCCCACTCTCCCCACCTCTCTCTCTCTCTCCTCCGCCTCTCTCTCTCTCTCTCTCTCTCTCTCTCTCTCTCTCTCTCTCTCTCTCTCTCTCTCTCTCTCTCTCTCTCTCTCTCTCTCTCTCTCTCCCTCCCTCTCTCACTGTGATAAATGATGATCATTTCAAATGTGTCTTCCCTCCTAAATACATTTTCCTGCGTGTGGTGATTGTGGTGTTTGGTGGTGGTGATAGTGGTGTTTGGTGGTGGTGATAGTGGTGTTTGGTGGTGATAGTGGTGTTTGGTGGTGGTGATAGTGGTGTTTGGTGGTGGTGATAGTGGTGTTTGGTGGTGGTGATAGTGGTGTTTGGTGGTGGTGATAGTGGTGTTTGGTGGTGGTGATAGTGGTGTTTGGTGGTGGTGATAGTGGTGTTTGGTGGTGGTGATAGTGGTGTTTGGTGGTGGTGATAGTGGTGTTTGGTGGTGGTGATAGTGGTGTTTGGTGGTGGTGATAGTAGTGTTTGGTGGTGGTGATAGTGGTGTTTGGTGGTGGTGATTGTGGTGTTTGGTGGTGGTGATTGTGGTGTTTGGTGGTGGTGATTGTGGTGTTTGGTGGTGGTGATTGTGGTGTTTGGTGGTGGTGATTGTGGTGTTTGGTGGTGGTGATTGTGGTGTTTGGTGGTGGTGATTGTGGTGTTTGGTGGTGGTGATAGTGGTGTTTGGTGGTGGTGATAGTGGTGATGGTGGTGTTTGGTGGTGATAGTGGTGTTTGGTGGTGGTGATAGTGGTGTTTGGTGGTGGTGATAGTGGTGTTTGGTAGTGGTGATAGTGGTGTTTGGTGGTGGTGAGAGTGGAATTTGGTGGTGGTGTTTGGTGGTGAAGGCGGTGGTTGATGGTGGTGGTGCAGTGATGGTGGTTGGTTGGTTGGTGGTGATAGTCATTGGTCGAGGTACTGGTTGGCCGGGTGGTGTGGTGATGGTAGTGGTTGTGATGGTTGTTGTTGTGACCAGACTGGTGAAGTACCAGTCAGTGTTGTGACAGGACTGGTGAAGTACCAGTCAGTGTTGTGACAGGACCGGTGAAGTACCAGTCAGTGTTGTGACCAGACTGGTGAAGTACCAGTCAGTGTTGTGACCAGACTGGTGAATCACCAGTCAGTGTTGTGACCAGACCGGTGAAGTACCAGTCAGTGTTGTGACCAGACTGGTGAATCACCAGTCAGTGTTGTGACCAGACTGGTGAAGTACCAGTCAGAGTTGTGACCAGACTGGTGAAGTACCAGTCAGTGTTGTGACCAGACTGGTGAAGTACCAGTCAGTGTTGTGACCAGACTGGTGAAGTACCAGTCAGTGTTGTGACCAGACTGGTGAAGTACCAGTCAGTGTTGTGACCAGACCGGTGAAGTACCAGTCAGTGTTGTGACCAGACTGGTGAATCACCAGTCAGTGTTGTGACCAGACTGGTGAATCACCAGTCAGTGTTGTGACCAGACTGGTGAATCACCAGTCAGTGTTGTGACCAGACTGGTGAATCACCAGTCAGTGTTGTGACCAGACTGGTGAAGTACCAGTCAGTGTTGTGACCAGACTGGTGAAGTACCAGTCAGTGTTGTGACCAGACCGGTGAAGTACCAGTCAGTGTTGTGACCAGACTGGTTATTACAACCCAGGTTTCCAAATGGCCTGTTATCCCGGGTGTAATGGGAGAAAATAAACACAGTAGAAAAAGTTTAGACTTATATTATCCTTCACCAATTTATAACAGCAATATGTACACTATGTACAGTGATAAGTATAGTGCACTCCACGGTAAGCAAAGCAGAAATAGAAGCCACAAGATAGCAGACCGTGCTTCAACCAGCTCTAGAATAGGAATGACAAGGGCAGACAGGAGAGCGGTACCCACATAACCTCTGCGATTGCCAAAACCATCTTCTTATTGGCTAGAACCTGGTCACTAGTTGAACGACGGGGCCCCATCATCAACTCTTAGCAACCTGGTTCACTGGTTGGGGAAGATAGCCTGTAAATGAGGGTGTGTACATGCGCCGAATAAAGGTTACGTACTCTTTGCATGCCACACTGGTGAAGTACCAGTCAGTGTTGTGACCAAACTGGTGAAGTACCAGTCAGTGTTGTGACCAGACTGGTGAAGTACCAGTCAGTGTTGTGACCAGACTGGTGAAGTACCAGTCAGTGTTGTGACCAGACTGGTGAATCACCAGTCAGTGTTGTGACCAGACTGGTGAATCACCAGTCAGTGTTGTGACCAGACTGGTGAAGTACCAGTCAGTGTTGTGACCAGACTGAAGTACCAGTCAGTGTTGTGACCAGACTGGTGAAGTACCAGTCAGTGTTGTGACCAGACTGGTGAATCACCAGTCAGTGTTGTGACCAGACTGGTGAATCACAAGTCAGTGTTGTGACCAGACTGGTGAAGTACCAGTCAGTGTTGTGACCAGACTGAAGTACCAGTCAGTGTTGTGACCAGACTGGTGAAGTACCAGTCAGTGTTGTGACCAGACTGGTGAAGTACCAGTCAGTGTTGTGACCAAACTAAAGTACCAGTCAGTGTTGTGACCAGACTGGTGAAGTACCAGTCAGTGTTGTGACCAGACTGAAGTACCAGTCAGTGTTGTGACCAGACTGGTGAAGTACCAGTCAGTGTTGTGACCAGACTAGTGAAGTACCAGTCAGTGTTGTGACCAGACTGAAGTACCAGTCAGTGTTGTGACCAGACTGGTGAAGTACCAGTCAGTGTTGTGACCAGACTAGTGAAGTACCAGTCAGTGTTGTGACCAGACTGAAGTACCAGTCAGTGTTGTGACCAGACTGGTGAAGTACCAGTCAGTGTTGTGACCAGACTGGTGAAGTACCAGTCAGTGTTGTGACCAAACTAAAGTACCAGTCAGTGTTGTGACCAGACTGGTGAAGTACCAGTCAGTGTTGTGACCAGACTGAAGTACCAGTCAGTGTTGTGACCAGACTGGTGAAGTACCAGTCAGTGTTGTGACCAGACTAGTGAAGTACCAGTCAGTGTTGTGACCAGACTGGTGAAGTACCAGTCAGTGTTGTGACCAGACTAGTGAAGTACCAGTCAGTGTTGTGACCAGACTGGTGAAGTACCAGTAAGTGTTGTGACCAGACTGATGAAGTACCAGTCAGTGTTGTGACCAGACTAGTGAAGTACAAGTCAGTGTTGTGACCAGACTGGTGAAGTACCAGTCAGTGTTGTGACCAGACTAGTGAAGTACCAGTCAGTGTTGTGACCAGACTGGTGAAGTACCAGTAAGTGTTGTGACCAGACTGATGAAGTACCAGTCAGTGTTGTGACCAGACTAGTGAAGTACCCTTCTTTATTACCCTCCCTCTCCCTCCTCCTTTATTACCCTCCCTCTCCCCCCTCCTTTATTACCCTCCCTCTCCCCCCTCCTAGAAGTGTAATAAACAGTTTCTATTACCAGTCATAACCTTAAACTGGGAACTTTATAACACCACAACCACCACTATTACCACCACAACCACCACTATTACCACCACAACCACCAGTATTAGCACAACAACCACCACTATTACCACCACAACCACCACTATTACCACCACAACCACCACTATTACCACCACAACCACCACTATTAGCACCACAACCACCACTATTACCACCACAACCACCACTATTACCACCACAACCACCACTATTACCACCACAACCACCACTATTACCACCACAACCACCACTATTAGCACCACAACCACCACTATTAGCACCACAACCACCACTATTACCACCACAACCACCACTATTACCACCACAACCACCACTATTAGCACCACAACCACCACTATTACCACCACAACCACCACTATTACCACCACAACCACCACTATTAGCACCACAACCACCACTATTACCACCACAACCACCACTATTACCACCACAACCACCACTATTAGCACCACAACCACCACTATTACCACCACTATTACCACCACAACCACCACTATTACCACCACAACCACTACTATTACCACCACAACCACCACTATTACCACCACAACCACCACTATTACCACCACAACCACCACTATTACCACCACAACCACCACTATTAGCACCACAACCACCACTATTACCACCACAACCACCACTATTACCACCACAAGCACCACTATTACCACCACAACCACCACTATTAGCACCACAACCACCACTATTACCACCACTACTACCACTATTACCACCACAACCACCACTATTACCACCACAACCACCACTATTACCACCACAACCACCACTATTACCACCACAACCACCACTATTACCACCACAACCACCACTATTACCACCACAACCACCACTATTACCACCACAACCACCACTATTACCACCAGAACCACCACTATTACCACCACAACCACCACTATTACCACCACAACCACAACTATTACCACCACAACCACCACTATTACCACCACAACCACCACTATTACCACCACAACCACCACTATTACCACCACAACCACCACTATTACCACCACAACCACCACTATTACCACCACTATTACCACCACAACCACCACTATCACCACCTCAACCACCACTATTACCACCACCACTACCACTATTACCACCACTATTACCACCACAACCACCACTATTAGCACCACAACCACCACTATTACCACCACAACCACCACTATTACCACCACAACCACCACTATTACCACCACAACCACCATTATTACCACCTCAACCACCACTATTACCACCACAACCACCACTATTACCACCACAACCACCACTATTACCACCATAACCACCACTATTACCACCACAACCACCACTATTAGCACCACAACCACCACTATTACCACCACAACCACCACTATTACCACCACAACCACCACTATTACCACCACAACCACCACTATTACCACCACAACCACCACTATTACCACCACTATTACCACCACAACCACCACTATTACCACCACAACCTCCACTATTAGCACCACAACCACCACTATTACCACCACAACCGCCACTATTACCACCACAACCACCACTATTACCACCACAACCACCACTATTACCACCACAACCACCACTATTACCACCACAACCACCACAACCACCATTATTACCACCACAACCACCACTATTACCACCACAACCACCACTATTACCACCACAACCACCACTTTTACCTCCACAACCACCACTATTACCACCACAACCACCACTATTACCTCCACAACCACCACTATTAGCACCACAACCACCACTATTACCACCACAACCACCACTATTACCACCACAACCACCACTATTACCACCAAAACCACCACTATTACCTCCACAACCACCACTATTACCACCACAGCCACCACTATTACCTCCACAACCACCACTATTACCACCACAACCACCATTATTACCACCACAACCACCACTATTACCACCACAACCACCACTATTACCACCACAACCACCACTATTTCCTCCACAACCACCACTATTACCACCACAACCACCACTATTACCTCCACAACCACCACTATTAGCACCACAACCACCACTATTACCACCACCACTACCACTATTACCACCACAACCACCACTATTACCACCACAACCACCACTATTACCACCACAACCACCACTATTACCACCACAACCACCACTATTACCACCACAACCACCACTATTACCACCACAACCACCACTATTACCACCACAACCACCACTATTACCACCACAACCACCACTATTACCACCACTATTACCACCACAACCACCACAACCACCACTATTACCACTACAACCACCACTATTACCACCACAACCACCACTATTACCACCCCAATCACCACTATTACCACCACAACCACCATTATTACCACCACAACCACCACTATTACCACCACAACCACCACTATTACCACCACAACCACCACTATTACCTCCACAACCACCACTATTACCACCACAACCACCACTATTACCACCACAACCACCACTATTACCACCACAACCACCACTATTACCACCACAACCACCACTATTACCACCACAACCACCACTATTACCACCACAACCACCATTATTACCACCACAACCACCACTATTACCACCACAACCACCACTATTACCACCACAACCACCACTATTACCTCCACAACCACCACTATTACCACCACAACCACCACTATTACCTCCACAACCACCACTATTAGCACCACAACCACCATTATTACCACCACAACCACCACTATTACCACCACAACCACCACTATTACCACCACAACCACCACTATTACCTCCACAACCACCACAATCACCACTATTACCACCACAATCACCACTATTACCTCCACAACCACCACTATTACCACCACAACCACCATTATTACCACCACAACCACCACTATTACCACCACAACCACCACTATTACCACCACAACCACCACTATTACCTCCACAACCACCACTATTACCACCACAACCACCACTATTACCTCCACAACCACCACTATTAGCACCACAACCACCACTATTACCACCACAACCACCACTATTACCACCACAACCACCACTATTACCACCACAACCACCACTATTACCACCACAACCACCACTATTACCACCACAACCACCACTATTACCACCACAACCACCACTATTACCACCACAACCACCACTATTACCACCACAACCACCACTATTACCACCACAACCACCACTATTATCACCACAACCACCACTATTACCACCACAACCACCACTATTACCACCACAACCACCACTATTACCACCACAACCACCACTATTACCACCACAACCACCACTATTACCACCACAACCACCACTATTACCACCACAACCACCATTATTACCACCACAACCACCACTATTACCACCACAACCACCACTATTACCACCACTATTACCACCACAACCACCACTATTACCACCACTATTACCACCACAACCACCACTATTACCACCACAACCACCACTATTACCACCACAACCACCACTATTACAACCACAACCACCACTATTACCACTACAACCACCACTATTACCACCACTATTACCACCACAACCACCACTATTACCACCACAACCACCACTATTACCACCACAACCCCCACTATTACAACCACAACCACCACTTACCACCACAACCACCACTATTACCACCACAACCACAACTATTACCACCACAACCACCACTATTACCACTACTATTACCACCACAACCCTCACTATTACAACCACAACCACCACTATTACCACCCCAATCACCACTATTACCACCTATTACAACCTAGGATTTCAAATGGCCTGTTATCCCAGGTGTAATGGGAGCAAATAAACACAGTAGAAAAAGTTTAGACTTATATTATCCTTCACCAATTATAACAGCAATATGTACACTATGTACAGTGATAAATATAGTGCACTCCACGGTAAGCAAGGCAGAAATAGAAGCCACAAGATAGCAGACCGTGCTTCAACCAGCTCTAGAGTGGGAATGACAAGGGCAGACAGGAGAGCGGTATCCACATAACCTCTGCGATTGTCAATCCCACCTTCTTATTGGCTAGAACCTGGTCACTAGTTGAACGATGGGGCCCCATCATCAACTCTTAGCAACCTGGTTCGCTGGTTGGGGGAGATAGCCTGTAAATGAGGGTGTGTCCATGCGCCGAATAAAGGTTACGTACTCTTTGCATGCCACACCCCCACCCCCGAGAAGGCTCAGGATTAGGCTGCCACCTCCCAGTGGTAACCGTGCCGCCATGGCACAAAATAATGGGACCGCCTATCCTCTCCACCATCCAACTCTTAGATAGAGCTCAGCTTTCCTAGTGACCAAAAGCCAAACTCTAAACTCAGAGTGAGACAGCAGTCAGATAGGCCAACATAGGTCCAAGATACAAGCGGACGGTAGCCCGTATCCCCTCACTAAAAAAAAACCCCCACATCAGGGGATAAAAAAAAGAGCTTGAAAGGGGGTTACCACAAATACATCCTAACCTAAATAAAATATTAAACTAGACTCTTGACAAAGAGTCTGCCAACACATTTTCTTTGCCGGCAATGTATTTTATTTTTAGGTTGTAGGGCTGCAGCCTGAGCGTCCAACGCATAAGCCTTGTGTTGTGATTCTTCATGGCTTGGAGATAGACTAACGGGTTGTGATCACTGTAGACTGTGACCACCTGTGATGTCTGGCCCACATAAACATCGAAATGCTCCAAAGCCATTACCAGCGCGAGGGCTTCTTTTTCAATGGTAGAGTAAGCTCTCTGATGTGGCTGGAACTTAGCTGAAAAGTATGCGATTGGCTGCAGCTCCTTGTTCCCGATTTGTAATAGTACCGCCCCAACCCCAGACTCACAAGCATCAACCTGTAATGAAAAAGGTTTGGAGAAGTCTGGAGACAGGAGAATGGGGGCAGAGCACAATAATCTTTTTGCTTTATTAAAAGCAGTGTTACAATCTGACGTCCAATTAAAGGGAACTTTATGACTGGTAAGAGAGGTAAGAGGGGCTACAATATCTGAGAAATTCTTACAGAATCTTCTGTAAAATCCTATCATGCCTAGGAAACGTTGAAGAGATTTCCTATCATGAGGAACTGGATAATCTTTAATCGAAAGAACTTTAGCAAGTTTAGGTGCAACATTACCACTACCTACTTCATGGCCTAGAAAAGTGATAGTGGCCTGGCCAAAGGAAGATTTAGATAAATTAACTGTTAATTGGGAATTCTTAAAGGTCTCAAACAGAGCTTTAAGTCTAAGTAGGTGTTGATCCCAAGTATCAGACACCACAACAATATCATCTAGGTATGCTGCCGTGCCTTCAAGTCCTTTAATAGCCTGATGGACGAGTTTCTGGAATGAAGAGGGGGAATTTTTCATTCCGAAGGGGGTAACTGTATACTGATAATGACCTCCTGGAATTACGAAGGCAGAGATTTCCTTCGCCTTATCTGTCAAAGGTACCTGATAGTAACCTTTAAGGAGATCTAATTTGGACACAAAAGTAGCCTTACCCACAAAGTCAATTACGTCATCCAGACGAGGAAGAGGGTAAGCATCTGTGATTGTGACCTCGTTCACTTTACGGTAGTCTGTGCACATACGAAACCCTCCATCAGCCTTTTTTACTAGGATGCACGGTGAAGCCCATGGACTAGATGACTCCTCCACTAAACCATGTTCTAACAAGAAGTCTACTTCCTGCTGAAGTAGCCTTTGCTTTTCAGGATTAGCTCTGTAGGGGGAGAGTTTAATTGGTTTAGATTTTCCCACATCTACATCATGGTAACCTAACGTACATTTTTTCGGCACATCCGAAAAAATATTAGGATATGACTGTAGAAGCTCAGTTAAATTGGTTGCTTGTATTTCAGATAATCCATCCATTAACGGGCTAGGATCCTTGAGGAGGACAGAATTTGAAAGTTTAGTATTAATTTCAGAGATAGAGTGCAAAGAGTCAGAGTCGTCCTCAGAGGTAGAGGACAGAGTCATTACTGGGACTTTATCTGGTGTATGAAAGGCCTTGATTTGATTAATGTGGTAAGTTTTTGTTTTTGAGGTCTTATCAATGGGAGCTACCACATAATTTAAATCAGATAATCTACTTACTATCTGCATAGGTCCCGTAAATCTAGCTTTCAAGGTGTGGCCAGGTATAGGTTCCTGCACCAACACCTTGTCTCCTGGATGGAAGGAGCGGAATTGTGCACTTTTGTCATACCTCTGTTTCATCTTACTTTGAGCTGTCTTTAGGTTAGCCGTGGCTAACTCACGTGCCACCTGCAACCTTGAAGACGGGTTGTAGAGTGCTGAGCTTACGTCTTCTCCCATCCATCCTTCTTTGAGCACCCGAAGAGGACCTCGTACATTGTGCCCAAAGATCAGCTCAAACGGACTATACCCTGTAGACTCTTGCACCGTCTCTCGTACTGAGAACAGCAACAACGGTAGAGATTCATCCCAATCTGTCGGAAAGTGCATGCAAAAACTTCTCATCATTGTTTTTAATGTTTGGTGGAATCTTTCCAAGGCGCCTTGGGACTGAGGGTGATAGGCAGTGGATAAGTTGTGAATTATCCCTAACCTAGTTAATACTTCCCTAAATGCTTTGGCAGTGAAGTTAGTACCTTGATCACTTTGTATAGTTTTAGGAATGCCAAAACAAGAAATGAATTTTGTTAAAGCTTTGAGAATAGCTTTAGTATTGATACTACGCATTGGGATCGCTTCAGGATATCTGGTTACTTTATCCATAATTGTAAATAAATACTGATTTCCAGACTTTGACTTAGGTAGTGGACCTACACAATCTATAATTAAATCTGCAAAAGGTTCTCCATCAGCAGGTATGGGTTGGAGAGGTGCAGGTTTAATGGAATGTCCAGGTTTTCCAACTTGCTGACATTCTCGGCAACACCTAATATGATTCTTCACATCTTTCTTTAATTTTGGCCAATAAAATTCTTTTGTGATTCTATACAAGGTTTTTGTAATTCCTAAGTGACCTCCTGATGACGTATTATGAGCTATATTTAATATCTGAGGTCTATACTTGGTTGGAACCACTAACCTGTCGTATAATTGCCGGCTCTCTATCTCCTTACCAGTCTCAGTGCAAACCAAATAATCATTTTTAACTTCATACTTGACTGGATGACCCAAAGAGGATTTACCCATGGCTGCCTGAAAAGCGAATTTTAAAGAAGGGTCCTTTCGTTGTTCCTCCCGGAAGGACAGTCCCTCGGGCATGGAAACAGAGACATCTGGCAATCCTGCAACCTGGGAATAGGAAGGCTTGATCGGGGTCTGTTCACTTGATTTACGAGACTCCGGCCGGTGTGTCTCATAAAACAACGTGGCTATTCCGAGATCGGAGTCGTCCAAGGATAGGTCAACATTCTCCCCAGACAACCCTTGGGATGTTGCCCGAGTTATGGCCAACACTGGAGAAGCATTAATCATTATAGGTTCAGGACACGAAGTAACAGTAGTAATGTTATTACCCAGTAATAACATGGCATTTTTCATGGGAAATCCTTTTGAGACCCCTACAGTCAAGTACCCAGTGTAATATTTGCACTGTACATAAATTTTATGCAAAGGAACGGAAAAGATAGCTCCTCCAAATGCTTCCAATAAAACTGAGGAATTCAAAGAAGTATTCTCTGAAAGGGGTAATATTCCTTCTCTGACAAGTGAGCAATATGCTCCAGTATCTCTAAAGGTATTTACTTTAGTTGGTTCTGAGTTTTCCTGAAGGGAAATAAGACTTTCGCAATAATAAGGGGCCATACCTTTTTCTACTTCTCTAGGGGACATGTTACTAGGGATATTAGAGATTTTCCCGATGGGTTGAGGTTTTTGGGGGCAGTTGGAACTGATGTGACCTACTTTATTGCACCTGAAGCAGACGACAGGCTTGCCCTTTACTCCCTGATGACGTTGCAAGTGGTGTCGTTCTGGCTGGTGCCTCTCTGGATATTGTTGTCGAGATGCTCCATAAGTAGTTTGCCTCTCCGCAGGGGGACCATATGTTGAGAAGCGTGGCTCACCAGGTGACTTGGTTGGATGACGTAGACGCTCTCCCTCCGGCTGGCACTTCATTCTCCAATGTTGTCGATCTCTGCTCACGCCAGACTGTTGAAAAGAGAGACGGGACCGCTCGGACAAGGAGCGGTTCGTTTCGAAGGTATCAGCCAACCTGGCCGCCTCCAATGCAGTGGTTAAGTCACGATCCTGCAGAAAGACACGAACCTCTGGTCCCACAGACTCCAGCAGGTTATCAATCAGAATAAGCTGCACCAGCTCCTCAAAGTTAGAGACACCACTCGCTTTATACCAGCTGGTAAAAGCTTTGGTTTGCTGTCTCACAAAGTCCACCAGGGATTGACCAAGCTGCCGCCTGTTCAATTTGAAGGTCTTACGATATTTAGCTGGGATACATGTATATGCTCCCAACACTGTGGTCTTCACTACTTGATAATCAGAGAATTCAGCGTCAGTTAATACCGACGTAAATTCCTGTGCCTTACCCAATAATGCTGTATGAACCAACGCTGCCCAGTGCTGTTCCGGCCACCTCAAGGCTCGAGCCTGATTTTCGAAGCTTTCGAAAAATTGCTCTGGTTCGGCCTCATTGAAGCGGGGAACAAGCTGTACTGCTTTTTGTAAACTGAAATCGTTTACAGAATGCGAAAACTGCCTCCTCTCTCTTTCCCTATCAAATTCTTCCCTTGCGAATGCTCTCTGTTCCCTAGTTTGCTCCAGATGTGATTTTTGCCAGCTCAAGTGCCAACGACGCTGATTCACCCTGAGACAACCCAGCTGCACTATACTGACCATTTTGCTCCGTAGGTGTATCATCTTCCTCCTGCGAGAACATAGTAGTTTTTTCCCTAGCTCCCGTAAAGGGAGGAGTTTGATGTGCCATCTCTTCTTCAATAAGTATGTCAGCAATAAGTGAACGCAGTTGCGCAGCTGTGAGAGTGCGTTTATAGGGAATGCCAATGGAACGAGCAATTTGCCAACAACGCTGTAGGGACAATTTAGGTAGGTTATGCAAAGTATATGCCGACACCAGGCGTCTGACTCGTCTAGGTGGCATAAGTTATTCGCTATGCACAGTACGAATACCCCAACGTAACACGTTAATTTGCAGAACACGCTTAGCTATGCACAGTACGATTGCAGAATACGCATACAAGCAAAGCCGACTGCACACAAGATTGACCGTAGCGAAGCGAGCACACTGAACAAGCTAGTAGCGAGCTGTTGAACGATCACACAATAGCAAGGCTGATCATAAGCAACTGACACGCAAAATTTGTAAAGCGAAGCGAAACAGCAAGCTACACAATGTTCCTGCTACAAGCTTCACCCTAAGCTCAACCGTTTCTCTAAGTCCAGCTCTCGGACAGGCTACCCATATTACAACCTAGGATTTCAAATGGCCTGTTATCCCAGGTGTAATGGGAGCAAATAAACACAGTAGAAAAAGTTTAGACTTATATTATCCTTCACCAATTATAACAGCAATATGTACACTATGTACAGTGATAAATATAGTGCACTCCACGGTAAGCAAGGCAGAAATAGAAGCCACAAGATAGCAGACCGTGCTTCAACCAGCTCTAGAGTGGGAATGACAAGGGCAGACAGGAGAGCGGTATCCACATAACCTCTGCGATTGTCAATCCCACCTTCTTATTGGCTAGAACCTGGTCACTAGTTGAACGATGGGGCCCCATCATCAACTCTTAGCAACCTGGTTCGCTGGTTGGGGGAGATAGCCTGTAAATGAGGGTGTGTCCATGCGCCGAATAAAGGTTACGTACTCTTTGCATGCCACACCACCCCAACCACCACTATTACCACCACAACCACCACTATTACCACCACAACCACCACTATTACCACCACAACCACCACTATTACCACCACAACCACCACTATTACCACCACAACCAACACTATTACCACCACAACCACCACTATTACCACCAGAACCACCACTATTACCACCACAACCACCACTATTACCACCATAACCACCACTATTACCGCCACAACCACCACTATTACCACCACAACCACCACTATTACCACCACAACCACCACTATTACCACCACAACCACCACTATTACCACCACAACCACCACTATTACCACCACAACCACCACTATTACCACCACAACCACCACTATTACCGCCACAACCACCACTATTACCACCACAACCACCATTATTACCCCCACAACCACCACTATTACCACCTCAACCACCACTATTACCACCACAACCACCACTATTACCACCACAACCACCACTATTACCACCACAACCACCACTATTACCTCCACAACCACCACTGTTACCACCACAACCACCACTATTACCACCACAGCCACCATTATTACCACCACAACCACCACTATTACCACCATAACCACCACTATTACCACCACAACCACCACAACCACCACTATTAACACCACTATTACCACCACAACCACCACTATTACCACCACAACCCCCACTATTACCAACACAACCACCACTATTACCACCACAACCACCACTATTACCACCACTATTACCACCACTATTGCCACCACAACCACCACTATTACCACCACAACCACCACTATTAGCACCACAACCACCACTATTACCACCACAACCACCACTATTACCACCACAACCACCACTATTACCACCACAACCACCACTATTTCCACCACAACCACCACTATATCCACCACAACCACCATTATTACCACCACAACCACCACTATTACCACCTCAACCACCACTATTACCACCACAACCACCACTATTACCACCACAACCACCACTATTACCACCACAACCACCACTATTACCACCACAACCACCACTATTAGCACCACAACCACCACTATTACAACCACCACTACCACTATTACCACCACAACCACCACTATTACCACCACAACCACCACTATTAGCACCACAACCACCACTATTACCACCACAACCACCACTATTACCACCACAACCACCACTATTACCACCACAACCACCACTATTACCTCCACAACCACCACTATTAGCACCACAACCACCACTATTACCACCACCACTACCACTATTACCACCACAACCACCACTATTACTACCACAACCACCACTATTACCACCACAACCACCACTATTACCACCACAACCACCACTATTACCACTACTACTATTACCACCACAACCACCACTATTACCACCACAACCACCACTATTGCCACCACAACCACCACTATTACCACCACTACCACCACTATTGCCACCATTACCACCACTATTACCACCACCACCACCACCACTATTACCACCACCACCATCACTATTACCACCACCACCACCATCACTATTACCACCACCACCATCACGACTACCACCACCACCACTATTACCACCACCACCACTATTACCACCACCATCACAACTACCACCACCACCACTATTACCACCACCACCACTATTACCACCACCACCATCACGACTACCACCACCACCACCACTATTACCACCACCACCACTATTACCACCACCATCACAACTACCACCACCACCACTATTACCACCACCATCACAACTACCCCCACCACCACTTTTACCACCACCATCACAACTACCACCACCACCACCACCACCACCACCAATACCACTATTACCACCACCACCACTACCACCACCACCACTATTACCACCAACACCACTACTACCACCAACACCACCACTATTACCACCACCACTATTACCACCAACACCACTACTACCACCACTACCACTATTACCACCACCACTACCACCTCCACCACTGTTACCACCACCACTATTACCATCACCACCACCACTACTACCACTATTACCACCACCACCACTATTACCACCACCACTATCACTACTACCATCACCACAACTATCACCACTACCACCACCACTACCACAACCACCACTATTACCCCTACCACTACCACAACTACCACTATTACCACCACCACTACTACCACCACTACCACCACCACCACTACCATCACCATCACCACCACTACCACCAATATTACCACCACTATTACCACCACCACCACTACCACCAATATTACCACTACTATCACTATTGCCACCACAACCACCACTATTACCACCACCACTATCAACACCATCACTACCACCAGCACCACCATTACCACCACCATCACCTAGACCACTACCACCACTATTTCCACCACCACCACTATTACCACTACCACCACAATCAACACCACCACTAATACCACTATTACCACTACCACCACTAACACTACCACCACTGCTACCATGACCGCTATATATATATATATATATATATATATATATATATATATATATATATATATATATATATATATATATATATGTGTGTGTGTGTGTACATATATATTATATATATACATATATATATATATATATATATATATATATATATATATATATATATATATATATATATATGTATATATATATATATATATGTATATATATATATATATGTATATATATATATATATGTATATATATATATATATATATGTATATATATATATATATATATATGTATATATATATATATATATATATATATATATATATATATATATATATACATATATATACATATATACATATATATATATATACATATATATATATATATATATATATATGCATATATATACATATATATATATATATACATATTTGCATCTATATACATATATATATATATATATACATATTATATTTATATATATATATATATATATTATACATATATATATATATATATATATAGACATATTATACATATATATATATACATCTATATATAAATATATATATATATACATATATATATACATATATATACATACATATACATATATATATATATATATATATATATATATATATATATATATATATATATATATATATATATATATATATATATATATATAAGATCACACTGAGGAACCATGGACTGAGGAACCATGGACTGAGGAACCATGGTCTGAGGAACCATGGACTGAGGAACCATGGACTGAGGAATCATGGACTGAGGAACCATGGACTGAGGAACCATGGACTGAGGAACCATGGTCTGAGGAACCATGGTCTGAGGAACCATGGACTGAGGAACCATGGACTGAGGAACCATGGAATGAGGAATCATGGACTGAGGAACCATGGACTGAGGAATCATGGACTGAGGAACCATGGACTGAGGAACCATGGTCTGAGGAACCATGGACTGAGGAACCATGGTCTGAGGAACCATGGTCTGAGTAACCATGGACTGAGGAACCATGGACTGAGGAACCATGGACTGAGGAACCATGGACTGAGGAACCATGGACTGAGGAACCATTGTCTGAGGAACCATGGTCTGAGGAACCATGGTCTGAGGAACCATTGTCTGAGGAACCATGGTCTGAGGAACCATGGACTGAGGAACCATTGACTGAGGAACCATGGTCTGTGGAACCATGGTCTGAGGAACCATGGACTGAGGAACCATGGTCTGAGGAACCATGGTCTGAGGAACCATGGTCTGAGGAACCATGGACTGAGGAACCATGGTCTGAGGAACCATGGTCTGAGGAACCATGGTCTGAGGAACCATGGACTGAGGAACCATGGTCTGAGGAACCATGGACTGAGGAACCATGGACTGGGGATCCATGGTCTGAGGAACCATGGTCTGAGGAACCATGGTCTGAGGAACCATGGTCTGAGGAACCATGGACTGAGGAACCATGGACTCAGGAACCATGGTCTGAGGAACCATGGTCTGAGGAACCATGGACTGAGGAACCATGGACTGAGGAACCATGGTCTGAGGAACCGTGGTCTGGGGAACCGTGGTCTGAGGAACCGTGGTCTGAGGAACCGTTGACTGAGGAACCATGAACTGAGGAACCATGGTCTGAGGAACTCTTCCTAACATCCCCCACCCCCTCCTAACATACCACCACCCCCTCTTAACATACCACCACCCCCTCCTAACATCCCCCACTCCCTCCTAACATACCACCCCCCCTCATAACATCCCCCACCCCTCCTAACATGCCACCCCCTCTCCTAACATGCCACCACCCCCTCCTAACATCCCCCACTCCCTCCTAACATACCACCACCCCTCCTAACATCCCCCACCCCTCATAACATGCCACCCCCTCTCCTAACATACCACCACCCCCTCCTAACATACCAACACCCCTTCCTAACATACCACCACCCCCTCCTAACATAACACCACCCCCTCCGAACATACCACCACCCCCACCTAACCTCCCACCACCCCCTCCTAACATACCACCACCCCTTCCTAGCATACCACCACCCCCTCCTAATATCCCACCATCCCCTCCTAACATACCACCATCCCCTCCTAACATACCACCACCCCTTCCTAACATACCACCACCCCCTCCTAACATAACACCACCCCCTCCTAACATCCCACCTCCCCCTCCTAACATCCCACCACCCCCTCCTAACATACCACCTCCCCTTCCTAACATACCACCACCCCTTCCTAACATCGCACCATCCCCTCCTAACATACCACCACCCCCTCCTAACATACCACCACCCCCTCCTAACATACCACCACCCCTTCCTAACATACCATCACCCCCTCCTAACATAACACCACCCCCTCCTAACATCCCACCACCCCCGCCTAACATCCCACCACCCCCTCCTAACATACCACCACCCCCTCCTAACATCCCACCATCCCCTCCTAACATACCACCACCCCCTCCTAACATACCACCACCCTTTCCTAACATCCCACCACCCCCTCCTAACATCCCACCACCCCCTCCTGTCATCCCCCACCCTCTTCCTACCAACCAGTGTTGTCTTTTAGAATGCAGTTGCCAGGCCCTTGTTGAGCGTGGTGGTGGCCCTCGTGGGTGGCTTTGTGCCGGGGATGGTCTTGGGGTGGGCGTGGTCTTGGGGTGGGGATGGTCTTGGGGTGTGGGTGGTCTTGGGGTCGGGTTGGGCTTGGGGTGTGGGTGGTCTTGGGGATGGGGATGGTCTTGGGGTGGGGGTGGTCTTGGGGTGGGGATGGTCTTGGGGTGTGGGTGATCTTGGGGTGGGGTTGGGCTTGGGGTGTGGGTGGTCTTGGGGATGGGGATGGTCTTGGGGTGGGGGTGGTCTTGGGGTGTGGGTGGTCTTGGGGTGGGGATGGTCTTGGGGTGGGGGTGGTCTTGGGGTGGGGGTGGTGTTGGGGTGGTTGGCGGTGGTCTTGGCGTGGTGGTGGTGGTCTTGGGGTGGTGGTGGTGGTCTTGGGGTGGTGGGGGTTGTCTTGGGGTAGGGGTGGTCTTGGGGTGGTTGGTGGTGGTCTTGGGGTGGTGGTGGTTGTCTTGGGGTGGGGGTGGTCTTGGGGTGGTTGGTGGTTGTCTTGGGGTGGGGGTGGTCTTGGGGTGGGGGTGGTTGTCTTGGGGTGGGGGTGGTCTTGGGGTGGTTGGTGGTTGTCTTGGGGTGGGGGTGGTCTTGGGGTGGGGGTGGTTGTCTTGGGGTGGGGGTGGTCTTGGGGTGGGGGTGGTTGTCTTGGGGTAGGGGTGGTCTTGGGGTGGTTGGTGGTTGTCTTGGGGTGGGGGTGGTCTTGGGGTGGTTGGTGGTTGTCTTGGGGTGGGGGTGGTCTTGGGGTGGGGGTGGTTGTCTTGGGGTTGGGGGGGTCTTGGGGTGGTTGGTGGTTGTCTTGGGGTGGGGGTGGTCTTGGGGTGGGGGTGGTTGTCTTGGGGTGGGGGTGGTCTTGGGGTGGGGGTGGTTGTCTTGGGGTGGGGGTGGTCTTGGGGTGGTTGGTGGTTGTCTTGGGGTGGGGGTGGTCTTGGGGTGGGGGTGGTTGTCTTGGGGTGGGGGTGGTTGTCTTGGGGTGGGGGTGGTTGTCTTGGGGTGGGGGGTGGAAGACCTGTTTTAAAGAAGTTGATTGAAGGAATTCGGTAGTAATGGAATAAAACAGAGATATAGACAGATAGATAGATAGATGTATAGATATATGTATAGATAGATACAGAGAGAGAGAGAGAGAGAGAAAGGTAGTGGGGAGGGTTGGCTTCCAGAGACATGAAGGGGGAGATGTTTCTTATGGAAGAGCATGGTTAGGGGTGATGAGAGAGCGACATAGTTGACGGTGATGTGGGTGAGGGAGGCAGGAGGAGGGGAGGGAATGGGGGGGAGGCTTCATTTTGCCCAGGGTAAGATAAAAAGGTCAACAGCCACTTTAAGTCACACAAGATTGTAAAGAGCAGAGCAGAGAGAGAGAGAGAGAGAGAGAGAGAGAGAGAGAGAGAGAGAGAGAGAGAGAGAGAGATACGCACTCATTGATTCCTGGTTCCAGCAACACAGGCGGGTGGGACCAGGCTAAACTTTTCACAATGGTAACAGGACTCTTGAAGGTCTGACCTTAGTTACAAGATTCTTGATGGTCGGCTCTTAGTTACAAGATTCTTGATAGTCGGCTCTTAGTTACAAGACTCTTGATGTTCGGCCCTTAGTTACAAGACTTTTGATAGTCTCCTCTTAGTTACAAGACTCTTGAAGGTCGGCTCTTAGTTACAAGATTCTTGATAGTCGGCTCTTAGTTACAAGACTCTTGAAGGTCGGCTCTTAGTTACAAGACTCTTGATGGTCGGCTCTTAGTTACAAGACTTTTGATAGTCTCCTCTTAGTTATAAGACTCTTGAAGGTCGGCTCTTAGTTACAAGACTCTTGATGGTCGGCTCTTAGTTGCAAGACTTTTGATAGTCTCCTCTTAGTTACAAGACTTTTGATAGTCTCCTCTTAGTTATAAGACTCTTGAAGGTCGGCTCTTAGTTACAAGACTCTTGATGGTCGGCTCTTAGTTGCAAGACTTTTGATAGTCTCCTCTTAATTACAAGACTCTTGAAGGTCGGCTCTTAGTTACTAGACTTTTGATAGTCTCCTCTTAGTTACAAGACTCTTGACTGTCGGCTAATAATTACAAGACTCTTAATTAATAGTCTCCTCTTAGTTACAAGACTCTTGAAGGTCGGCTCTTAATTACAAAACTCTTGAAGGTTGAATACTAGCCAGGGACCTCCTTTTACACTAGCCAAAGTCTTCATTGTATGATAGCCAGGACCTCCTTGCAAGCTAGCGAGGACCTCCTTGCAGTATAGCCAGGGTTGTACTTGTATACTAGCCAGGGACCTCCTTGTACGCTAGCCAGGGTCGTTATTGTATGCTAGCCAGGATCTCCTGCATGCTAGCCAAGACCTCCTTGCATTCTAGCCAGGGTGGTACGTGTACGCTAGCCAGGGCGGTACTTGTACGCTAGCCAGGGTGGTACTTGTACGCTAGCCAGGGTCGTACTTGTACGCTAGCCAGGGTCTTCATTGTATGCTAGCCAAGACCTCCTTGCATGCTAGCCAGGACCTCCTTGCATGCTAGCCAGGACCTTTTTACATGCTAGACAGGACCTCCTTGCATGCTAGCCAGGACCTCCTTGCATGCTAGCAGGATCTCCTTGCATGCTAGCCGGAGACCTACTTGCATCCTAGCATCCTTGCTTGTCTGGATCTCGTATGCTAGCCAGGAACTCTTTGTATGCTAGCCAGGACCTCCTTGCATGCTAGCAGGACCTCCTTGCATCCTAGCAAGGGACCTCCTTTTATGCTTGCCTGGACCTCCTCGTATGCTAGCCAGGAGCCTCCTCGTATGCTAGCCAGGAACCTCCTCGTGTGTTAGCCAGGAACCTTGCATGTTAGCGTGGGACCTCCTTGCATTCTAGCCAGGGTCGTACTTGAATACTAGCCAGAGACCTCCTTTTACGCTACTCAGGGTCTTCATTGTATGCTGACCAGGACCTCCTTGCATGACAGCCAGGACCTACTTGCAAGATAGCGAGGACCTCCTTGCAGTATAGCCCCGGGTCGTACTTGTACACTAGTCACGGTCGTACGTGTATACTAGCCAGGGACCTCCTTGTACGCTAGCCAGGGTCGTTATTGAATGCTAGCCAGGACCTCTTGCATTCTAGCCAGGGTGGTACTTGTACGCTAGCCAGGATCGTACTTGTATACTAGCCAGGAATCTCCTTGTACGCTAGCCAGGGTTTTCATTGTATGCTAGCCAGGACCTCCTTGCATGCTAGCCAGGACCTCCTTGCATGCTAGCCAGGACCTTCTTGCATGCTATCCAGGACCTCTTTGTATGCTATCCAGGACCTCCTTGCATGCTAGCCAGGACCTTCTTGCATGCTATCCAGGACCTCTTTGTATGCTATCCAGGACCTCCTTGTATGCTAGCCAGGACCTCCTTGCATGCTAGCCAGGACCTTACATGCTAGCCAGGACCTCCTTGCATGCTAGTCAGTGACCTTGCACACAGCAGCAATGCCTCCCTTATGTATCTGCCAACTTAATCACTCTGCCGTGTATTTCCCCGTCTGAGTCGTATTATGTAAATTGTGATGAACAGTGTTGATGGCGCCTGGAGACCGCTCCCTATTCTGATTTCTCCTCATTAATGCAGCGTCTGTGTTGCCTGGTGACCACCCATGGCTGTCTAGAGTGCCTTCCGGAGGTCACCGACCAGGTCTCCAGGGCCCAGGTCAGCCTTCTTGCAAAACATCTCAGTTGACATTATTATATTCATTGGGTTATATATAACCCAGTGAATATAGTACCTGGGGAAGCGAGATCATCAGCTTCGACCAGAGGGAAGGGAAGGGTAACTGTTACTTTGAGCCAGAAGCCCTTCACCGGCCTGAAAGGAGCTAGTGAAAGAGACTTTACTGAAATGTTTAGCGAGTGAACAGGCTTCTTCGTTGACTGGAGAAGTCTCTCCACATTAAACGTCTAGGTTAAGTTCCTCTGAGGAAATATGTCTCACCACTTATCGACGGTGAGGCATTTGTCTCTATGTCGGAAGTTCAGTATTATTAGTGTTATTAGTGGCCTCACACCGGTACAATAACTAGTGTGTGGTGTTATTAGTGGCCTCACACCGGTACAATAACTAGTGTGTGGTGTTATTAGTGGCCTCACACTGGTACAGCAACTAGTATGTGGTGTTATTAGTGGCCTCACTCTGGTATAGTAACTAGTGTGTTGTTATTAGTGGCCTCACGCTGGTAAAGTAACTAGTGTGAGGTGTTATTAGTGGCCTCACACTGGTATAATAACTAGTGTCGTGTTATTAGTGGTCTCACACTAGTACAGTAACTAGTGTGTGTTGTTATTAGTGGCCTCACACTAGTACAGTAACTAGTGTGTGTTGTTATTAGTGGCCTCACACTAGTACAGTAACTAGTGTGTGTTGTTATTAGTGGCCTCACACTAGTACAGTAACTAGTGTGTGTTGTTATTAGTGGCCTCACACTAGTACAGTAACTAATGTGTGTTGTTATTAGTGGCCTCACACTAGTACAGTAACTAGTGTGTGTTGTTATTAGTGGTCTCACACTGGTACAGTAACTAATGTGTGTTGTTATTAGTGGCCTCACACTAGTACAGTAACTAGTGTGTGTTGTTATTAGTGGCCTCACACTAGTACAGTAACTAGTGTGTGTTGTTATTAGTGGCCTCACTCTGGTATAACAACTATTGTCGTGTTATTAGTGGCCTCACACTGGTACAGTAACTAGTGTGTGTTGTTATTAGTGGCCTCACACTGGTACAGTAACTAGTGTGTGTTGTTATTAGTGGTCTCACACTGGTACAGGTACAGTAACTAGTGTGTGTTGTTATTAGTGGCCTCACACTAGTACAGTAACTAGTGTGTGTTGTTATTAGTGGTCTCACACTGGTACAGTAACTAGTGTGTGTTATTAGTGGCCTCACACTAGTACAGTAACTAGTGTGTGTTGTTATTAGTGGCCTCACACTAGTACAGTAACTAGTGTGTGTTGTTATTAGTGGCCTCACTCTGGTATAACAACTATTGTCGTGTTATTAGTGGCCTCACACTGGTACAGTAACTAGTGTGTGTTGTTATTAGTGGTCCCACACTGGTACAGTAACTAGTGTGTGTTATTAGTGGCCTCACACTAGTACAATAACTAGTGTGTGTTGTTATTAGTGGCTTCACACTAGTACAGTAACTAGTGTGTGTTATTAGTGGCCTCTGGTATAATAACTATTGTCATGTTATTAGTGGCCTCACACTGGTACCGTAACTAGTGTGGTGTTATTATTGGCCTCACACTGTCACCATAACTAATGTGGTGTTATTAATGGCCTCACACTGGTATAGATAACATTCTACTTCTTATCTCTAGCCTTAACTTCAAATACCCTTTGTATTTTTCGTGTCCAGGGAATGGAAGGCACCCAGGTTTGAAACAAAGCACGCGAGGCTGGTACCAGCTGTTTGCATGTCCGACAGTTGTCTCACTGGCATGTGTTGTTTCAGAGTTCCTGTGAATATCTGTGATCGCGCTGAAAACTGTTGTATCCTCGCAGCCCCGGCTTCAGTGGAATGAGTGGGGGTGGGGGAAAGAATTAGGCATTTCTGTTGCAAGCCTGGTTCACTAGGCTGTTGCTGTTGGCTTGCTGGTGGCCTCCTGCGCCCATCACAGCCAACTGCACCCGCTGAACAGGTCATCTTTTGGCAAACGTCCGTGTCAGGTGATGTGTTATTTACACTAACATGTGGGAGACACAGGTGCAGAAACACACCTGGCAGCAGCAGGTGTTGTCACACACACACACACACACACACACACACACACACACACACACACACACACACACACACACACATACACACACACACACACACACACACACACACACACACACACACACACCATAACTGTGGCTGCACCATAAACATTATTATTATTATAATAATTATTGTTATTCATGGAGAAAGTGTGTAAATGTATGGAGTCCACACACCGGCTGGATCGAGAGTCCTTCAGAAACATCAAAGCGACTCGTGGAAATAGTCAGAACTTCAGGAGATCTGGAGTACTCCATAAATACTCTCGTGTTCTGCGTTCTCTCCTCTTGAGTTGTGTGTTATCACGTCTTGAGTTGTGTGTTATCTCTTCTCGAGTTTCGTGTTCTCTCTCCCTGGTGTTCGTGTTCATGACGAGGGAGAATAAAGAAAAAGCAAAGGGTTCTCTACCAGTGCCGCAAGAGCTCCAGGGAAGAGAGGAAGATTTCTTCGTGCCATTTCTTGCGGCTATATTGCAAGTGTTGCAAGAAAGGGGTAGTGGGAGGAGGTAAGTCAGTTACTGCAAGACTTACCCCCTTCCCCCTAACGGGCAAGCTGGTGGAGAAAGATTTTCATTTTTTTAATTGTTTAGCAAAAATACTGGACGA
>NC_091293.1:16776551-16899051 GCF_038502225.1 Cherax quadricarinatus | reverse complement strand
GTACCATACCTTCAGTTTTCTCTCCAACACTGTGGTTTGGGGGGCCTGTGAGGGTGGTTGACCTGGTAGCGAACTGTGGGAATCTGTAGCTGGGTGTTGGGTGGAAGCTGTGAGTATGGATTGTAGTTTGTGTTGGGATGGTGTGATAGGTTGTTGGGTTCTGAGGATAGTTCTGTGTGTGCTTGCTCTTGCTGCTCTGTCCTGTCCTGTGTGTGTGTGTGTGTGTGTGTGTGTGTGTGTGTGTGTGTGTGTGTGTGTGTGTGTGTGTCTGCGTGTGTACTCACCTATTTGTGGTTGCAGGGGTCGAGTCTTAGCTCCTGGCCCCGCCTCTTCACCGGTTGCTACTGGGCCCTCTCTCTCCCCGCTCCATGAGCTTTATCAAACCTCGTCTTAAAACTGTGTATGGTTCCTGCCTCCACTACGTCATTTTCTAGGCTATTCCACTGCCTGACAACTCTATGACTGAAGAAATACTTCCTAATATCTCTGACTCATTTGTGTCTTCAACTTCCAATTGTGGCCTCTTGTTTCTGTGTCCCCTCCCTGGAACATCCTGTCTTTGTCCACCTTGTCTATTCCACGCAGTATTTTATATGTCGTTATCATGTCTTCCCTGACCCTCCTGTCCTCCAGTGTCGTCAGGCCGATTTCCCTTAATCTTTCTTCATAGGACATTAGCTCTGGAACTAACCTTGTCGCAAACCTTTGTACTTTCTCTAGTTTCTTGAAGTGCTTTATCAAGTGCGGGTTCCAAACAGGTGCTGCATACTCCAGTATGGGCCTGACATACACGGTGTACAGTGTCTTGAAAGATTCCTTACTAAGGTATCGGAATGCTGTTCTCAGGTTTGCCAGGCGCCCATATGCTGCAGCAGTTATCTGGTTGATGTGTGCTTCTGGAGACATGCTCGGTGTTATACTCACCCCAAGATCTTTCTCCTTGAGTGAGGTTTGCAGTCTTTGGCCACCTAGCCTATACTCTGTCTGTGGTCTTCTGTGCCCTTTCCCTATGTTCATGACTTCGCATTTGGCAGGATTAAATTCGAGAAGCCATTTGCTGGACCAGGTGTCCAGTCTGTCCAGGTCTCTTTGAAGTCCTGCCTGGTCCTCATCTGATTTAATTCTCTTCATTAACTTCACATCATCTGCAAACAGGGACACTTCTGAGTCTAACCCTTCCATCATGTCTTTCACATATACCAAAAATAGCAATGGTCCCAGGACCGACCCCTGCGGGACCCCGCTCGTCACAGGTGCCCACTGTGATACATCAATACTTACCATGACTCGTTGTTGCCTCCCTGTCAGGTATTCTCTGATCCATTGCAGTGCCCTTCCTGTTACATGCGCCTGATGCTCTAGCTTCTGCACTAATCTCTTGTGAGGAACTGTGTCAAAGGCCTTCTTGCAGTCCAAGAAGATGCAATCAACCCACCCCTCTCTCTCGTGTCTTACTTCTGTTATTTTATCATAAAACTCCAGAAGGTTTGTGACACAGGATTTGCCTTCCATGAATCCGTGCTGGTTGGCATTTATACTTTTGTTTCTTCCAGGTGCTCCACCACTCTCCTCCTGATAATCTTCTCCATAACTTTGCATACTATACACGTCAATGACACAGGTCTATAGTTTAGTGCCTCTTTTCTGTCTCCTTTTTTAAAAATGGGAACTACATTTGCCGTCTTCCATACCTCAGGTAGTTGCCCAGTTTCCAGGGACATGTTGAAGATTGTGGTAAGTGGCACACACAACATATCTGCTCCCTCTCTAAGGATCCACGGGGAGATGTCCGGTCCTATTGCCTTTGAGGTATCTATGTCCCTTAGCAGTTTCTTCACCTCCTCCTCATCTGTATGTATGTCGTCCAACACTTGTTGGTGTATTCCTTGCTAGTGTCCCCATCTGGTCTGTCCCCCCCAGAGGCCTTCATGTCTCTACTGTAAATACTTCCTTAAATCTCGTGTTGAGCTCCTCACATACCTCTTGATCGTTTCTTGTGAGTTCTCCACCTTCTTTCCTCAGCCTTATCACCTGGTCCTTGACTGTTGTCTTCCTCCTAATGTGGCTATACAGCAGTTTCGGGTCAGATTTGGCTTTCGATGCTATGTCGTTTTCATACTGTCGCTGGGCCTCCCTCCTTATCTGTGCATACTCGTTTCTGGCTCTTCTACTAATCTCCTTGTTTTGCTGGGTCCTATGCCTCCTATACCTTTTCCATTCTCTGTTGCACTTAGTTTTTGCCTCCCTACACCTTCGGGTAAACCAAGGACTCGTTTTGGTCTTCCTATTATTTCTGTTTCCCTTGGGAACAAACCTTTCCTCTGCCTCCTTGCACTTTGTTGCCACATATTCCATCATCTCGTTTACTGATTTTCCTACCGTTTCTCTGTCCCACTGAACCTCCTGCAGGAAGTTTCTCATACCTGTGTAGTCCCCCCTTTTATAGTTTGGCCTGTCCCCTTCAGTTCCTGTTACCTTCTCCACTTGTAACTCTACTATATAATCAAAACTCAGAACCACGTGATCGCTAGCTCCAAGGGGCCTCTCGTAAGTGATGTCCTCAATGTCTGAACTGCTCAGGGTGAACACAAGATCCAGTCTTGCTGGCTCATCCTCCCCTCTCTCTCTGGTAGTGTCCCTGACATGTTGATGCATGAGGTTTTCAAGTACCATATCCATCATCTTGGCTCTCCATGTTTCGGGACCCCCATGTGGCTCCAGGTTTTCCCAGTCGATCTCCCTGTGGTTGAAATCGCCCATTACCAGTAACTTTGTGTGTGTATGTGTGTGTCTGTGTGTGTGTTTACTCGCCTAATTGTGGTTGCAGAGGACAAGTCATAACTCCTGGTCCCGCCTCTTCACTGATCGCTACTAGGTCCACTCTCTCCCTGCTCCATGAGCTTTATCGTACCTCTTCCTAAAGCTATATATGGGTCCTGCCTCTACTACATCACTCTCCAGATTTTTCCACTTCCTGACAACTCTATTGCTGAAGAAATGCTTCCTAACATCTCTGTGATCCATCTGAGTTTTCAACTTGCAGTTGTGAGTCTTGGTTTTTGTTTCACATTTCTGAAACATTCTGTCCCTATCCCTCATGTTAATTCCTCTCAGTAATTTATATGTTGTTATCGTATCCCCACTATCCCACCTGTCTTCTAGTGCTGTCAGGTTGAGTTCCTTTAAGCTTCCTCGTAGGACAAACCCCACAGTTCCGGGATTAGTCTCGTTGCAGACTGCACTTTCTTAATTTCTTGACGTGTTTGATCAGTTATGGGTTCCATACTAGTCCTGCATCCTCCAGTATGGTCTTGACGTACACGGTGTACAGTGTCGTGAATGACTTCTTACTTAGATGTTGAAACGCTGTTCTCAGCGTTTAAACATCTGTTCTCAGCGTGTGCTGCAGCAGTTATTTGGTTGATGTGTGCCTCAGGAGATGTGCTCAGTGTGATGCTCACCCCAAGATCCTTTTACATGAGTGAGTTTTTCAGTCTTTGACCTTTTAAGTTGTACTCCGTTTGCGGTCTTCTTTGTCCTTCCTCAATCTGCATAACTTTGCACTTGCTGGGGTAAAACTCCAGAAACCAATCTTGCAGTCTGTCCAGATCCCCTTGTAGGCTTACCTTATCTTCTTACGCTTGTATTCTCCACATTAGTTTCACATCGTCCACCGAAACGGACGCCTCTGACTCAATCCTTTGTGGCATATCTTTCACATCTTCAAGAAACATCACTGGATCTAAGACTGACCCTTATGGAACCTCACTCGACACGTGTGTGTGTGTGTGTGTGTGTGTGTGTGTGTGTGTGTGTGTGTGTGTGTGTGTGTGTGTGTGTGTGTGTGTGTCGGAGAGAGAGAGAGAGAAGCAGAGCAATAGTTGAATGTGATATTTGTAATATAGTTGTGGAACTGGTTCTTAAAGGACAACACTGTTTTTGCTGTGTGTTCCAGTGTTCCAGTGTTCTATGACTCGGCAAACCAACCTTTACCAACATTTACTCTGCAACTAATACCTCTGAGGTTGACGGCCTGATTAGTGTGTGTGTGGGGGGGCAGGGGGGTGTTCGAAGTGATAAACAGCTTGGTTGATCAGCTTCTAGTTCAATCATGAAGTGCTGTCACACAACGCCTGGGGAATGGGGGGGAGGGGAATAATCAGGTTTGATCCAGGAGGGGGGGGGATAGCTTAGCTCAAGAGCTCTTCACCTGCGTACTGCAGGTGTTGTCAGTGTGGTGTAGTGTCAGTATTGTTAGTGTGTACTGCAGGTGTTGTCAGTGTGGTGTAGTGTCAGTATTGTTAGTGTGTACTGCAGGTGTTGTCAGTGTGGTGTAGTGTCAGTATTGTTAGTGTGTACTGCAGGTGTTGTCAGTGTGGTGTAGTGTCAGTATTGTTAGTGTGTACTGCAGGTGTTGTCAGTGTGGTGTAGTGTTAGTATTGTTAGTGTGTACTGCAGGTGTTGTCAGTGTGGTGTAGTGTCAGTATTGTTGGTGTGTACTGCAGGTGTTGTCAGTGTGGTGTAGTGTCAGTATTGTTAGTGTGTACTGCAGGTGTTGTCAGTGTGGTGTAGTGTCAGTATTGTTGGTGTGTACTGCAGGTGTTGTCAGTGTGGTGTAGTGTCAGTATTGTTGGTGTGTACTGCAGGTGTTGTCAGTGTGGTGTAGTGTTAGTATTGTTAGTGTGTACTGCAGGTGTTGTCAGTGTGGTGTAGTGTCAGTATTGTTAGTGTGTACTGCAGGTGTTGTCAGTGTGGTGTAGTGTTAGTATTGTTAGTGTGTACTGCAGGTGTTGTCAGTGTGGTGTAGTGTCAGTATTGTTGGTGTGTACTGCAGGCGTTGTCAGTGTGGTGTAGTGTCAGTATTGTTGGCGTGTACTGCAGGTGTTGTCAGTGTGGTGTAGTGTCAGTATTGTTAGTGTGTACTGCAGGTGTTGTCAGTGTGGTGTAGTGTCAGTATCGTTGGTGTGTACTGCAGGTGTTGTCAGTGTGGTGTAGTGTCAGTATTGTTAGTGTGTACTGCAGGTGTTGTCAGTGTGGTGTAGTGTCAGTATCGTTGGTGTGTACTGCAGGTGTTGTCAGTGTGGTGTAGTGTCAGTATTGTTAGTGTGTACTGCAGGTGTTGTCAGTGTGGTGTAGTGTCAGTATTGTTGGTGTGTACTGCAGGTGTTGTCAGTGTGATGTAGTGTCAGTATTGTTAGTGTGTACTGCAGGTGTTGTCAGTGTGGTGTAGTGTCAGTATTGTTGGTGTGTACTGCAGGTGTTGTCAGTGTGGTGTAGTGTTAGTATTGTTAGTGTGTACTGCAGGTGTTGTCAGTGTCGTGTAGTGTTAGTATTGTTGGTGTGTAATGCAGGTGTTGTCAGTGTGGTGTAGTGTCAGTATTTTTGGTGTGTACTGCAGGTGTTGTCAGTGTGGTGTAGTGTCAGTATTGTTGGTGTGTACTGCAGGTGTTGTCAGTGTGGTGTAGTGTTAGTATTGTTGGCGTGTACTGCAGGTGTTGTCAGTGTGGTGTAGTGTCAGTATTGTTGGTGTGTACTGCAGGTGTTGTCAGTGTGGTGTAGTGTCAGTATTGTTAGTGTGTGCTGCAGGTGTTGTCAGTGTGGTGTAGTGTCAGTATTGTTAGTGTGTACTGCAGGTGTTGTCAGTGTGGTGTAGTGTCAGTATTGTTAGTGTGTACTGCAGGTGTTGTCAGTGTGGTGTAGTGTCAGTATTGTTGGTGTGTACTGCAGGTGTTGTCAGTGTGGTGTAGTGTCAGTATTGTTGGTGTGTACTGCAGGTGTTGTCAGTGTGGTGTAGTGTCAGTATTGTTAGTGTGTACTGCAGGTGTTGTCAGTGTGGTGTAGTGTTAGTATTGTTAGTGTGTACTGCAGGTGTTGTCAGTGTGGTGTAGTGTCAGTATTGTTAGTGTGTACTGCAGGTGTTGTCAGTGTTGTGTAGTGTCAGTATTGTTAGTGTGTACTGCAGGTGTTGTCAGTGTGGTGTAGTGTCAGTATTGTTGGTGTGTACTGCAGGTGTTGTCAGTGTGGTGTAGTGTTAGTATTGTTGGTGTGTACTGCAGGTGTTGTCAGTGTGGTGTAGTGTCAGTATTGTTGGTGAGTACTGCAGGTGTTGTCAGTGTGGTGTAGTGTCAGTATTGTTTGTGTGTACTGCAGGTGTTGTCAGTGTGGTGTAGTGTCAGTATTGTTGGTGTGTACTGCAGGTGTTGTCAGTGTGGTGTAGTGTAAGTATTGTTAGTGTGCACTGCAGGTGTTGTCAGTGTGGTGTAGTGTCAGTATTGTTAGTGTGTACTGCAGGTGTTGTCAGTGTGGTGTAGTGTCAGTATTGTTGGTGTGTACTGCAGGTGTTGTCAGTGTGGTGTAGTGTCAGTATTGTTAGTGTGTACTGCAGGTGTTGTCAGTGTGGTGTAGTGTCAGTATTGTTAGTGTGTACTGCAGGTGTTGTCAGTGTGGTGTAGTGTCAGTATTGTTGGTGTGTACTGCAGGTGTTGTCAGTGTGGTGTAGTGTCAGTATTGTTAGTGTGTACTGCAGGTGTTGTCAGTGTGGTGTAGTGTCAGTATTGTTAGTGTGTACTGCAGGTGTTGTCAGTGTGGTGTAGTGTCAGTATTGTTGGTGTGTACTGCAGGTGTTGTCAGTGTGGTGTAGTGTCAGTATTGTTGGTGTGTACTGCAGGTGTTGTCAGTGTGGTGTAGTGTCAGTATTGTTAGTGTGTACTGCAGGTGTTGTCAGTGTGGTGTAGTGTCAGTATTGTTGGTGTGTACTGCAGGTGTTGTCAGTGTGGTGTAGTGTCAGTATTGTTGGTGTGTACTGCAGGTGTTGTCAGTGTGGTGTAGTGTCAGTATTGTTAGTGTGTACTGCAGGTGTTGTCAGTGTGGTGTAGTGTCAGTATTGTTAGTGTGTACTGCAGGTGTTGTCAGTGTGGTGTAGTGTCAGTATTGTTGGTGTGTACTGCAGGTGTTGTCAGTGTGGTGTAGTGTCAGTATTGTTAGTGTGTACTGCAGGTGTTGTCAGTGTGGTGTAGTGTCAGTATTGTTGGTGTGTACTGCAGGTGTTGTCAGTGTGGTATAGTGTCAGTATTGTTAGTGTGTACTGCAGGTGTTGTCAGTGTGGTGTAGTGTCAGTATTGTTGGTGTGTACTGCAGGTGTTGTCAGTGTGGTGTAGTGTCAGTATTGTTGGTGTGTACTGCAGGTGTTGTCAGTGTGGTGTAGTGCCAGTATTGTTAGTGTGTACTGCAGGTGTTGTCAGTGTGGTGTAGTGTCAGTATTGTTAGTGTGTACTGCAGGTGTTGTCAGTGTGGTGTAGTGTCAGTATTGTTGGTGTGTACTGCAGGTGTTGTCAGTGTGGTGTAGTGTCTGTATTGTTAGTGTGAACTGCAGGTGTTGTCAGTGTGGTGTAGTGTTAGTATTGTTAGTGTGTACTGCAGGTGTTGTCAGTGTGGTGTAGTGTCAGTATTGTTAGTGTGTACTGCAGGTGTTGTCAGTGTGGTGTAGTGTTAGTATTGTTAGTGTGTACTGCAGGTGTTGTCAGTGTGGTGTAATGTTAGTATTGTTAGTGTGTACTGCAGGTGTTGTCAGTGTGGTGTAGTGTTAGTATTGTTAGTGTGTACTGCAGGTGTTGTCAGTGTGGTGTAGTGTCAGTATTGTTAGTGTGTACTGCAGGTGTTGTCAGTGTGGTGTAGTGTCAGTATTGTTAGTGTGTACTGCAGGTGTTGTCAGTGTGGTGTAGTGTCATTATTGTTGGTGTGTACTGCAGGTGTTGTCAGTGTGGTGTAGTGTCAGTATTGTTAGTGTGTACTGCAGGTGTTGTCAGTGTGGTGTAGTGTCAGTATTGTTAGTGTGTACTGCAGGTGTTTTCAGTGTGGTGTAGTGTCAGTGTTGTTGGTGTGTACTGCAGGTGTTGTCAGTGTGGTGTAGTGTTAGTATTGTTAGTGTGTACTGCAGGTGTTGCCAGTGTGGTGTAGTGTCAGTATTGTTGGTGTGTACTGCAGGTGTTGTCAGTGTGGTGTAGTGTCAGTATTGTTAGTGTGTACTGCAGGTGTTGTCAGTGTGGTGTAGTGTCAGTATTGTTTGTGTGTACTGCAGGTGTTGTCAGTGTGGTGTAGTGTCAGTATTGTTAGTGTGTACTGCAGGTGTTGTCAGTGTGGTGTAGTGTCAGTATTGTTGGTGTGTACTGCAGGTGTTGTCAGTGTGGTGTAGTGTCAGTATTGTTAGTGTGTACTGCAGGTGTTGTCAGTGTCGTGTAGTGTCAGTATTGTTTGTGTGTACTGCAGGTGTTGTCAGTGTGGTGTAGTGTCAGTATTGTTAGTGTGTACTGCAGGTGTTGTCAGTGTGGTGTAGTGTCAGTATTGTTTGTGTGTACTGCAGGTGTTGTCAGTGTGGTGTAGTGTCAGTATTGTTAGTGTGTACTGCAGGTGTTGTCAGTGTGGTGTAGTGTCAGTATTGTTAGTGTGTACTGCAGGTGTTGTCAGTGTGGTGTAGTGTCAGTATTGTTAGTGTGTACTGCAGGTGTTGTCAGTGTGGTGTAGTGTCAGTATTGTTAGTGTGTACTGCAGGTGTTGTCAGTGTGGTGTAGTGTCAGTATTGTTAGTGTGTACTGCAGGTGTTGTCAGTGTGGTGTAGTGTCAGTATTGTTTGTGTGTACTGCAGGTGTTGTCAGTGTGGTGTAGTGTCAGTATTGTTAGTGTGTACTGCAGGTGTTGTCAGTGTGGTGTAGTGTCAGTATTGTTAGTGTGTACTGCAGGTGTTGTCAGTGTGGTGTAGTGTCAGTATTGTTAGTGTGTACTGCAGGTGTTGTCAGTGTGGTGTAGTGTCAGTATTGTTAGTGTGTACTGCAGGTGTTGTCAGTGTGGTGTAGTGTCAGTATTGTTAGTGTGTACTGCAGGTGTTGTCAGTGTGGTGTAGTGTCAGTATTGTTTGTGTGTACTGCAGGTGTTGTCAGTGTGGTGTAGTGTCAGTATTGTTAGTGTGTACTGCAGGTGTTGTCAGTGTGGTGTAGTGTCAGTATTGTTAGTGTGTACTGCAGGTGTTGTCAGTGTGGTGTAGTGTCAGTATTGTTAGTGTGTACTGCAGGTGTTGTCAGTGTGGTGTAGTGTCAGTATTGTTAGTGTGTACTGCAGGTGTTGTCAGTGTGGTGTAGTGTCAGTATTGTTGGTGTGTACTGCAGGTGTTGTCAGTGTGGTGTAGTGTCAGTATTGTTAGTGTGTACTGCAGGTGTTGTCAGTGTGGTGTAGTGTCAGTATTGTTAGTGTGTACTGCAGGTGTTGTCAGTGTGGTGTAGTGTCAGTATTGTTAGTGTGTACTGCAGGTGTTGTCAGTGTGGTGTAGTGTCAGTATTGTTAGTGTGTACTGCAGGTGTTGTCAGTGTGGTGTAGTGTCAGTATTGTTAGTGTGTACTGCAGGTGTTGTCAGTGTGGTGTAGTGTCAGTATTGTTAGTGTGTACTGCAGGTGTTGTCAGTGTGGTGTAGTGTCAGTATTGTTAGTGTGTACTGCAGGTGTTGTCAGTGTGGTGTAGTGTCAGTATTGTTAGTGTGTACTGCAGGTGTTGTCAGTGTGGTGTAGTGTCAGTATTGTTAGTGTGTACTGCAGGTGTTGTCAGTGTGGTGTAGTGTCAGTATCGTTGGTGTGTACTGCAGGTGTTGTCAGTGTGGTGTAGTGTCAGTATTGTTAGTGTGTACTGCAGGTGTTGTCAGTGTGGTGTAGTGTCAGTATTGTTAGTGTGTACTGCAGGTGTTGTCAGTGTGGTGTAGTGTCAGTATCGTTGGTGTGTACTGCAGGTGTTGTCAGTGTGGTGTAGTGTCAGTATTGTTAGTGTGTACTGCAGGTGTTGTCAGTGTGGTGTAGTGTCAGTATTGTTAGTGTGTACTGCAGGTGTTGTCAGTGTGGTGTAGTGTCAGTATTGTTAGTGTGTACTGCAGGTGTTGTCAGTGTGGTGTAGTGTCAGTATTGTTAGTGTGTACTGCAGGTGTTGTCAGTGTGGTGTAGTGTCAGTATTGTTAGTGTGTACTGCAGGTGTTGTCAGTGTGGTGTAGTGTCAGTATTGTTAGTGTGTACTGCAGGTGTTGTCAGTGTGGTGTAGTGTCAGTATTGTTAGTGTGTACTGCAGGTGTTGTCAGTGTGGTGTAGTGTCAGTATTGTTAGTGTGTACTGCAGGTGTTGTCAGTGTGGTGTAGTGTCAGTATTGTTAGTGTGTACTGCAGGTGTTGTCAGTGTGGTGTAGTGTCAGTATTGTTAGTGTGTACTGCAGGTGTTGTCAGTGTGGTGTAGTGTCAGTATTGTTAGTGTGTACTGCAGGTGTTGTCAGTGTGGTGTAGTGTCAGTATTGTTAGGTGTGTACTGCAGGTGTTGTCAGTGTGGTGTAGTGTCAGTATTGTTAGTGTGTACTGCAGGTGTTGTCAGTGTGGTGTAGTGTCAGTATTGTTAGTGTGTACTGCAGGTGTTGTCAGTGTGGTGTAGTGTCAGTATTGTTGGTGTGTACTGCAGGTGTTGTCAGTGTGGTGTAGTGTCAGTATTGTTAGTGTGTACTGCAGGTGTTGTCAGTGTGGTGTAGTGTCAGTATTGTTAGTGTGTACTGCAGGTGTTGTCAGTGTGGTGTAGTGTCAGTATTGTTAGTGTGTACTGCAGGTGTTGTCAGTGTGGTGTAGTGTCAGTATTGTTAGTGTGGTGTCAGTGTGGTGTAGTGTCAGTATTGTTAGTGTGTACTGCAGGTGTTGTCAGTGTGGTGTAGTGTCAGTATTGTTAGTGTGTACTGCAGGTGTTGTCAGTGTGGTGTAGTGTCAGTATTGTTAGTGTGTACTGCAGGTGTTGTCAGTGTGGTGTAGTGTCAGTATTGTTAGTGTGTACTGCAGGTGTTGTCAGTGTGGTGTAGTGTCAGTATTGTTAGTGTGTACTGCAGGTGTTGTCAGTGTGGTGTAGTGTCAGTATTGTTAGTGTGTACTGCAGGTGTTGTCAGTGTGGTGTAGTGTCAGTATTGTTAGTGTGTACTGCAGGTGTTGTCAGTGTGGTGTAGTGTCAGTATTGTTAGTGTGTACTGCAGGTGTTGTCAGTGTGGTGTAGTGTCAGTATTGTTGGTGTGTACTGCAGGTGTTGTCAGTGTGGTGTAGTGTCAGTATTGTTAGTGTGTACTGCAGGTGTTGTCAGTGTGGTGTAGTGTCAGTATTGTTAGTGTGTACTGCAGGTGTTGTCAGTGTGGTGTAGTGTCAGTATTGTGGTGTGTACTGCAGGTGTTGTCAGTGTGGTGTAGTGTCAGTATTGTTAGTGTGTACTGCAGGTGTTGTCAGTGTGGTGTAGTGTCAGTATTGTTAGTGTGTACTGCAGGTGTTGTCAGTGTGGTGTAGTGTCAGTATTGTTAGTGTGTACTGCAGGTGTTGTCAGTGTGGTGTAGTGTCAGTATTGTTAGTGTGTACTGCAGGTGTTGTCAGTGTGGTGTAGTGTCAGTATTGTTGTGTGTACTGCAGTTGTCAGTGTGGTGTAGTGTCAGTATTGTTAGTGTGTACTGCAGGTGTTGTCAGTGTGGTGTAGTGTCAGTATTGTTAGTGTGTACTGCAGGTGTTGTCAGTGTGGTGTAGTGTCAGTATTGTTAGTGTGTACTGCAGGTGTTGTCAGTGTGGTGTAGTGTCAGTATTGTTAGTGTGTACTGCAGGTGTTGTCAGTGTGGTGTAGTGTCAGTATTGTTGGTGTGTACTGCAGGTGTTGTCAGTGTGGTGTAGTGTCAGTATTGTTAGTGTGTACTGCAGGTGTTGTCAGTGTGGTGTAGTGTCAGTATTGTTAGTGTGTACTGCAGGTGTTGTCAGTGTGGTGTAGTGTCAGTATTGTTGGTGTGTACTGCAGGTGTTGTCAGTGTGGTGTAGTGTCAGTATTGTTAGTGTGTACTGCAGGTGTTGTCAGTGTGGTGTAGTGTCAGTATTGTTAGTGTGTACTGCAGGTGTTGTCAGTGTGGTGTAGTGTCAGTATTGTTAGTGTGTACTGCAGGTGTTGTCAGTGTGGTGTAGTGTCAGTATTGTTAGTGTGTACTGCAGGTGTTGTCAGTGTGGTGTAGTGTCAGTATTGTTAGTGTGTACTGCAGGTGTTGTCAGTGTGGTGTAGTGTCAGTATTGTTGGTGTGTACTGCAGGTGTTGTCAGTGTGGTGTAGTGTCAGTATTGTTAGTGTGTACTGCAGGTGTTGTCAGTGTGGTGTAGTGTCAGTATTGTTAGTGTGTACTGCAGGTGTTGTCAGTGTGGTGTAGTGTCAGTATTGTTGGTGTGTACTGCAGGTGTTGTCAGTGTGGTGTAGTGTCAGTATTGTTAGTGTGTACTGCAGGTGTTGTCAGTGTGGTGTAGTGTCAGTATTGTTAGTGTGTACTGCAGGTGTTGTCAGTGTGGTGTAGTGTCAGTATTGTTAGTGTGTACTGCAGGTGTTGTCAGTGTGGTGTAGTGTCAGTATTGTTAGATGTGTACTGCAGGTGTTGTCAGTGTGGTGAGTGTGTCAGTATTGTTAGTGTGTACTGCAGGTGTTGTCAGTGTGGTGTAGTGTCAGTATTGTTAGTGTGTACTGCAGGTGTTGTCAGTGTGGTGTAGTGTCAGTATTGTTGGTGTGTACTGCAGGTGTTGTCAGTGTGGTGTAGTGTCAGTATTGTTGGTGCTTCTTTTTGTTGGCTAATCACAGCTAACATTGTTGCTTGTTGGTGTTAACTAGAGAGAGAGAGAGAGAGAGAGAGAGAGAGAGAGAGAGAGAGAGGAGAGAGAGAGGCAGAGAGAGAGAGCGAGAGAGAGAGAGAGAGAGAGAGAGAGCAGAGAGAGAGGGAGAGAGAGAGAGACAGAGAGAGAGAGAGAGAGAGAGAGAGAGGGGAGAGAGAGAGAGAGAGAGAGAGAGAGAGAGGGGGTGAGAGAGAGAGAGAGAGAGAGAGAGAGAGAGAGAGAGAGAGAGAGAGAGAGAGGGGGGGGAACGCGGGATGCTTATCATATTATGGACATAAAAATAACTCTGTAATCACACTATGTGTGTACCCACCTTTGTACTCACCTATTTGTGGTTGCAGGGGTCGATTCACAGCTCCTGGCGTGTGTGTGTGTGTGTGTGTGTGTGTGTGTGTGTGTTAGTTAGTTAGTTACCATTTTGTCCTAGGCACATGTCGATTAGACACTAGGCCTGTTGTGTGTGTGTGTGTGTGTGTGTGTGTGTGTGTGTGTGTGTGTGTGTGTGTGTGTGTGTGTATGTCTGTGTGCGCGCGCGCGTGTGATTTTGTGTGTGTACTCACCTAGTGTGTGTGTGTGTGTGTGTGTGTGTGTGTGTGTGTGTGTGTGTGTGTGTGTGTGTGTGTGGAGCTGTACCTCCTGGCCCTGCCTCGTACCTAGATAATCATCACTGACTTGGGACCTCTTGGGATTTAACATAACTATTCTTGAAGCTGTGTATTTGCTTCCACCACTCTCTCATTCAAGTTATTCCATTTTTCAACCAGCCACAGGCTAAAGAAAATCTTCTTGACGTCATTACAAATCTGTCTCTCTCAGTTCCTCTTATGAGGTGATCAAGTTGACTCTTGTCCTCTCCATCAAGGTCGTCAGGTTGACTTCATACTTTCCTCCACCACCACTACCACCACCACTACCACCACCACTACCACCACCACTACCACCACCACTACCACCACCACTACCACCACCACTACCACCACCACTACCACCACCACCACTACCACCATTACCACCACTACCACCACCATTACCACCACCACTACCACCACCACTACCACCACCACCACTACCACCATTACCACCACTACCACCACCATTACCACCACCACTACCACCACCACTACCACCACCACCACTACCACCATTACCACCACTACCACCACCATTACCACCACCATTACCACCACCACTACCACCATTACCACCACCACCACCACTACCACCACCACTACCACCACCATTACCACTACCACCATTACCACCACCACCACCACTACCACCACCATTACCACCACCATTACCACCACCACCACCACTACCACCACCACTACCACCACCACCACTACCACCACCACCACTACCACCACCACCACTACCACCACCACTACCACCACCACCACTACCACCGCCACTACCGCCACCACCACCGCCACTACCACCACCACCACCACTACCACCACCATTACCACCACCACTACTACCATTACTACTAATACCACTACCAATACTACCACCACCATTACCACCACCACTATCACTACTACTACCATCACCACCCCACCACCAACACTACTATTCCACCACCACTACCACTACTACTACTACCATCACATCCTCTGAGGTGCAGCTCGACAACATAACTGCTGCAGCTATGGATGACTGGCAAACGTAGCTTGTCGGCCTCTATGTAAGGAGTCGTTCAAGACCCTGTACACCGTGTACGTCGCTCCCATATTCCAGCATGCAGCACCAGCATCGAACCCTGGTCAAACACGTCAAGAAATTAGAGAAAATGAAAAAGTCTGCAACAAGACTAGTCCAGGAACTAAGGGAGTATGTGCTACGTTGAGGTTAAAGGAACTTAATCTGATGACACTGGAGGACATGAGGGATAGGGGAGATATGATAACGACGTTTAAAATATTGAGAGGAATTGGCAAGATAAACAGGGCCCGAATGTTTCAGAGGTGGAAAATAGGAACAAGAGGGCACACCTGGAAGTTGAAAACTCTGATATGATATAGGAATGTTAGGAAGTATTTCTTCAGCTTTAAACTCGTCAGGAAGTGAAACAATCTGGAGAGTAAAGTGGTAGAGGCAGGATCCATACATAAGTTGAAGTGCACGATAAGGTACGATATGGCCCTTGGAGCCAAGTGAAAGTGGACCTTGTAGTGTCCAGCCAAGAAGCGGGGCCAGGAGCTGTGAATCGACCACACACACACACATACACACACATACACACACATGCACACACACATACACACACACACACACATACACACACACACACACATACACACACACACACATACACATACACACATACACACGCACACACACACACACACACATACGCACACACGCATACACACACACACATACACACACACACACACATACACATAAACACACACACACACACATACACACACACACATATACAATACATATTCTAAGACATGATTTGAAGACAGTAGAACTATATACAAAAGACGAGGTAATCAGTCCCTCAGCCTTGGAGTTGGTGTGAAGAGCACCGTAGTCGTGGAGAATCTGGAGCAGAGGCAAGGCGGCTGGCGCTGGTCCTTTGAACCAAGATTCCATGATGTTGTATGGTTCAAAGGACATCTACATGACCTTCTTCACGGCTACTACAACAACTACTACAACTAACCCATCCCTTTGGGTATGACCTACATCCACTGGGGAATCCCGCCTACCAGTGATTATGCTCTCGTCTGCTACTCGTCCCAATCCACCTGACGTTAGTATATAAGCGCCATCCTCCTTGCCTCTGCTCCAGATTCTTCACAGCTATAGTGCTCTTCACACCAACTCCAAGGCTGAGGGACTGATTACCTCGTCTTTTGTATATAGTTCTACTGTCTGCAAATCATGTCTTAGAATATGTATTGTTTATCAATACCACTGGATGGCGGAATGGCTACAATAAAGAAACCCAGATGTTGCACATATGTCTCAGTTTTCACGAAACAAGTGGTTTTGAATCATTTACCAAACTGCGGCAGGTCAGGGTTCGACCCCACGATACGTTGTCCCACACACCACTGCCACGAGTGTCCTCGCAACATGAAATAAGCCTAGTTCGCTAGGCTCATGTTGTTTGCCGGATCGATGGCTGAGTGGATAAGGTGACATAAGTACATGAATTATTCAGAGAACCGACAAGTTGATAAATTAGACAAATGTGCAACATTTGGGTATCATTAATTAATGTTGCACATATGTCTAATTTATCAAGGTGACATATACATTGTGTGGTCACTTCCGGTGTCACACTATTCAACATCTTACCAGAAGATATCAGAAACACGGCTGGACAAGTATCTCTTCACCAGGTGCCAGATCAACAAGGGCAGCGGGCCTCCAACAGCAACAGCCTGGTTGACCAGGTTAATGGCCTGGCACAGAAAGTAGATAGTCTCAAAACTCTTCAAAGGTAAAGGTATCAAAGGAACAATGTGTCGTGGGGTCAGTCCCTGAACTGGATTAGTAAAAATGTTTGGTAAAAATGTTTCAAAACCATATATATATATATATATATATATATATATATATATATATATATATATATATATATATATTATATATTATATATATATATATATATTATATATATATTTTTTTTTCTCAACAAGTCGGCCGTCTCCCACCGAGGCAGGGTGACCCAAAAAAGAAAGAAAATCCCCAAAAAGAAAATACTTTCATCATCATTCAACACTTTCACCACACTCACACATTATCACTGTTTTTGCAGAGGTGCTCAGAATACAACAGTTTAGAAGCATATACGTATAAAGATACACAACATATCCCTCCAAACTGCCAATATCCCAAACCCCTCCTTTAAAGTGCAGGCATTGTACTTCCCATTTCCAGGACTCAAGTCCGACTATATGAAAATAACCGGTTTCCCTGAATCCCTTCACTAAATATTACCCTGCTCACACTCCAACAGATCGTCAGGTCCCAAGTATCATTCGTCTCCATTCACTCCTATCTAACACGCTCACGCACGCTTGCTGGAAGTCCAAGCCCCTTGCCCACGAAACCTCCTTTACCCCCTCTCTCCAACCCTCTCGAGGACGACCTCTACCCCGCCTTCCTTCCCCTATAGATTTATATGCTTTCCATGTCATTCTACTTTGATCCATTCTCTCTAAATGACCAAACCACCTCAACAACCCCTCTTCTGCCCTCTGACTAATATTTTATTAACTCCACACCTTCTCCTAATTTCCACACTCCGAATTTTCTGCATACTATTTACACCACACATTGCCCTTAGACAGGACATCTCCACTGCCTCCAACCGTCTCCTCGCTGCTGCATTTACCACCCAAGCTTCACACCCATATAAGAGTGTTGGTACTACTATACTTTCATACATTCCCTTCTTTGCCTCCATAGATAACGTTTTTTGACTCCACATATACCTCAACGCACCACTCACCTTTTTTTCCCTCTTCAATTCTATGATTAACCTTATCTTTCATAAATCCATCCGCCGACACGTCAACTCCCAAGTATCTGAAAACATTCACTTCTTCCATACTCCTTCTCCCCAATTTGATATCCAATTTTTCTTTATCTAAATCATTGGATACCCTCATCACCTTACTCTTTTCTATGTTCACTTTAAACTTTCTACCTTTACACACACTCCCAAACTCATCCACTAACCTTTGCACTTTTTCTTTAGAATCTCCCATAAGCACAGTATCATCAGCAAAAAGTAACTGTGTCAATTCCCATTTTGAATTTGATTCCCCAAAATTTAATCCCACCCCTCTCCCGAACACCATAGCATTTACTTCCTTTACAACCCCATCTATAAATATATTAAACAACCATGGTGACATTACACATCTCTGTCTAAGACCTACTTTTACCGGGAAGTAGTCTCCCTCTCTTCTACACACCCTAACCTGAGCCATTCCACCAATATATATATATATATATATATATATATATATATATATATATATATATATATATATATATATATGGGTGTGGGTGTGTGTGTGTGTGTGTGTGTGTGTGTGTGTGTGTGTGTGTGTGTGTGTGTGTGTGTGTGTGTGTGTGTGTGTATGTATACACACAGCTTGGTATTTGTGTTGTCTATTCTTTAAATAAGAGTAACAGTAATAACAATAATGGTTGAAAACATGTCTTGTAGCCCCTCCCTCCAGCCACCGCTGACCATTCTATTATAGAAGTTCTGGCGTCTCTCCTGCCAGAACCCTCACTGGTGTCAAGAACCACCCTTGAAGGAGACAGTGGAAATAAGCCACACTGACTGACCTTCCTGGCTTACCGCCACTCTGGCTTAATAATGCAAGCACAATAGACAAGGTGTCCTCAGAACTTGTCTCACTGTGTAAGTGGAAATAAAATTCGATGCTGAAAGATGTTTGCTTGTCATATATTGTGTGAGTTACGTCAGCCAGGGTAGCCTCTGTGTGTGTTACGTCAGCCAGGGTAGCCTCTGTGTGAGTTACGTCAGCCAGGGTAGCCTCTGTGTGTGTTACGTCAGCCAGGGTAGCCTCTGTGTGAGTTACGTCAGCCAGGGTAGCCTCTGTGTGAGTTACGTCAGCCAGGGTAGCCTCTGTGTGAGTTACGTCAGCCAGGGTAGCCTCTGTGTGAGTTACGTCAGCCAGGGTAGCCTCTGTGTGAGTTACGTCAGCCAGGGTAGCCTCTGTGTGAGTTACGTCAGCCAGGGTAGCCTCTGTGTGTGTTACGTCAGCCAGGGTAGCCTCTGTGTGAGTTACGTAAGCCAGGGTAGCCTCTGTGTGAGTTACGTCAGCCAGGGTAGCCTCTGTGTGAGTTACGTCAGCCAGAGTAGCCTCTGTGTGAGTTACGTCAGCCAGGGTAGCCTCTGTGTGAGTTACGTCAGCCAGGGTAGCCTCTGTGTGAGTTACGTCAGCCAGGGTAGCCTCTGTGTGAGTTACGTCAGCCAGGGTAGCCTCTGTGTGAGTTACGTCAGCCAGGGTAGCCTCTGTGTGAGTTACGTCAGCCAGGGTAGCCTCTGTGTGAGTTACGTCAGCCAGGGTAGCCTCTGTGTGAGTTACGTCAGCCAGGGTAGCCTCTGTGTGAGTTACGTCAGCCAGGGGAGTCTGTGTGTGAGTTACGTCAGCCAGGGTAGCCTCTGTGTGAGTTACGTCAGCCAGGGTAGCCTCTGTGTGAGTTACGTCAGCCAGGGTAGCCTCTGTGTGAGTTACGTCAGCCAGGGTAGCCTCTGTGTGAGTTACGTCAGCCAGGGTAGCCTCTGTGTGAGTTACGTCAGCCAGGGTAGCCTCTGTGTGAGTTACGTCAGCCAGGGTAGCCTCTGTGTGAGTTACGTCAGCCAGGGTAGCCTCTGTGTGAGTTACGTCAGCCAGGGGAGTCTGTGTGTGAGTTACGTCAGCCAGGGTAGCCTCTGTATGAGTTACGTCAGCCAGGGGAGTCTCTTTGTGAGTTACGTCAGCCAGGGGAGTCTGTGTGTGAGTTACGTCAGCCAGGGTAGCCTCTGTGTGAGTTACGTCAGCCAGGGTAGCCTCTGTGTGAGTTACGTCAGCCAGGGTAGCCTCTGTGTGAGTTACGTCAGCCAGGGTAGCCTCTGTGTGAGTTACGTCAGCCAGGGAGTCTCTGTGTGAGTTACGTCAGCCAGGGAGTCTCTGTGTGAGTTACGTCAGCCAGGGGAGTCTGTGTGAGTTACGTCAGCCAGGGGAGTCTGTGTGAGTTACGTCAGCCAGGGGAGTCTGTGTGTGAGTTACGTCAGCCAGGGTAGCCTCTGTGTGAGTTACGTCAGCCAGGGTAGCCTCTGTGTGAGTTACGTCAGCCAGGGTAGCCTCTGTGTGAGTTACGTCAGCCAGGGTAGCCTCTGTGTGAGTTACGTCAGCCAGGGTAGCCTCTGTGTGAGTTACGTCAGCCAGGGTAGCCTCTGTGTGAGTTACGTCAGCCAGGGTAGCCTCTGAGTTACGTCAGCCAGGGGAGTCTGTCTGAGTTACGTCAGCCAGGGGAGTCTGTGTGAGTTACGTCAGCCAGGGGAGTCTGTGTGTGAGTTACGTCAGCCAGGGTAGCCTCTGTGTGAGTTACGTCAGCCAGGGTAGCCTCTGTGTGAGTTACGTCAGCCAGGGTAGCCTCTGTGTGAGTTACGTCAGCCAGGGTAGCCTCTGTGTGAGTTACGTCAGCCAGGGTAGCCTCTGTGTGAGTTACGTCAGCCAGGGTAGCCTCTGTGTGAGTTACGTCAGCCAGGGTAGCCTCTGTGTGAGTTACGTCAGCCAGGGTAGCCTCTGTGTGAGTTACGTCAGCCAGGGTAGCCTCTGTGTGAGTTACGTCAGCCAGGGTAGCCTCTGTGTGAGTTACGTCAGCCAGGGGAGTCTGTGTGAGTTACGTCAGCCAGGGTAGCCTCTGTGTGAGTTACGTCAGCCAGGGTAGCCTCTGTGTGAGTTACGTCAGCCAGGGTAGCCTCTGTGTGAGTTACGTCAGCCAGGGTAGCCTCTGTGTGAGTTACGTCAGCCAGGGTAGCCTCTGTGTGAGTTACGTCAGCCAGGGGAGTCTGTGTGAGTTACGTCAGCCAGGGTAGCCTCTGTGTGAGTTACGTCAGCCAGGGTAGCCTCTGTGTGTGTTACGTCAGCCAGGGTAGCCTCTGTGTGTGTTACGTCAGCCAGGGTAGCCTCTGTGTGAGTTACGTCAGCCAGGGTAGCCTCTGTGTGAGTTACGTCAGCCAGGGTAGCCTCTGTGTGAGTTACGTCAGCCAGGGTAGCCTCTGTGTGTGTTACGTCAGCCAGGGTAGCCTCTGTGTGAGTTACGTCAGCCAGGGTAGCCTCTGTGTGAGTTACGTCAGCCAGGGTAGCCTCTGTGTGAGTTACGTCAGCCAGGGTAGCCTCTGTGTGAGTTACGTCAGCCAGGGTAGCCTCTGTGTGAGTTACGTCAGCCAGGGTAGCCTCTGTGTGAGTTACGTCAGCCAGGGTAGCCTCTGTGTGAGTTACGTCAGCCAGGGTAGCCTCTGTGTGAGTTACGTCAGCCAGGGTAGCCTCTGTGTGAGTTACGTCAGCCAGGGTAGCCTCTGTGTGAGTTACGTCAGCCAGGGTAGCCTCTGTGTGAGTTACGTCAGCCAGGGGAGTCTGTGTGTGAGTTACGTCAGCCAGGGTAGCCTCTGTATGAGTTACGTCAGCCAGGGGAGTCTCTTTGTGAGTTACGTCAGCCAAGGGAGTCTCTTTGTGAGTTACGTCAGCCAGGGGAGTCTCTGTGTGAGTTACGTTAGCCAGGGGAGTCTATGTGTGAGTTACGTCAGCCAGGGAGCCTCTGTGTGAGTTACGTCAGCCAGGGAGTCTCTGTGTGAGTTACGTCAGCCAGGCGAGTCTCTGTGTGAGTTACGTCAGCCAGTGTAGCCTCTGTGTGAGTTACGTCAGCCAGGGAGCCTCTGTGTGAGTTACGTCAGCCAGTGTAGCCTCTGTGTGAGTTGCGTCAGCCAGGGTAGCCTCTGTACACAGTAGTAAGACACAACTGACCTACTGGAAGATTTAACAGTAGCATTCAGGTGTCACAAACATTAATCGCCATAATTTTAAATCGGACTGCGTTTGAAGGGGGATAATTCAAGCAAAATTAGAAGCGCTTTCAGGTGGAGGGGCCGCCAGCAACAACAACCTGGTTGATTAGAAAAGCCTGGTGTCTCAGTGATGGTCTGTGGGAGAAGCAAAACTCTGGAATACTGTCAAAGGTAGCGTCAAGTACTGTCGTGTAAATATCACAAGATACCCTTGTGCTGTGCTGCAACACAAGGGTATCTTGGTACAGACCTGAAATCAACTTTGTCAACTTCTACTAGTGAGAATGGCTGGATTTGAGAGGGACCTGACCTTCCAACGACAACATTCTTACATCTGCTAGTGGCCTACATCTCACCTCCTGGCGCTATATAAGGCTCCATCCTATCACTTCAACTCCATATTGTTTCAGACTATGGAACAATGCTCTACTCCAGACTGAGGGACTGACCACCTCAAAACTTCAAGGGTGATGGACTGATTACATCGTCTTCAAGTATCTTCTGCTTCTATCAACTTTTCTGTACTCGACTGAAGAAGCCTACTGTGTAGGCGAAACGTTTCGAAATAAAGATACCTAACTGTTCCATATGTGTCTTACCTAACAACCTGTCGGTATTTTATACCATTTTAATGTTCAGTGCTTATTGTTGTTGTTGTTGGTAGTGCTTATTGTTGTTGTTATTGGTAGTGCTTATTGTTGTTGTTGGTAGTGCTTATTGTTGTTGTTGTTGGTAGTGCTTATTGTTCTTGTTGTTGTTGGTAGTGCTTATTGTTGTTGTTGTTGTTGTTGGTATTGCTTATTGTTGTTGTTGTTGGTAGTGCTTATTGTTGTTGTTGTTGTTGGTAGTTCTTATTGTTGTTGTTGGTAGTGCTTATTGTTGTTGTTGTTGTTGGTAGTGCTTATTGTTGTTGTTGGTAGTGCTTATTGTTGTTGTTGTTGGTAGTGCTTATTGTTGTTGTTGTTGGTAGTGCTTATTGTTGTTGTTGTTGTTGGTAGTGCTTATTGTTGTTGTTGTTGTTGGTAGTGCTATTGTTGTTGTTGTTGTTGTTGTTGGTAGTGCTTATTGTTGTTGTTGTTGTTGTTGGTAGTGCTTATTGTTGTTGTTGTTGTTGGTAGTGCTTATTGTTGTTGTTGGTGGTGGTAGTGCTTATTGTTATTGTTGTTGTTGTTGTTGTTGTTGTTGGTAGTGCTTGTTGTTGTTGTTGTTGTTGGTAGTGCTTATTGTTGTTGTTGTTGTTGTTGTTGGTAGTGCTTATTGTTATTGTTGTTGTTGGTAGTGCTTATTGTTGTTGTTGTTGTTGTTGTTGGTAGTGCTTGTTGTTGTTGTTGTTGTTGGTAGTGCTTATTGTTATTGTTGTTGTTGTTGTTGGTAGTGCTTATTGTTATTGTTGTTGTTGTTGGTAGCGCTTATTGTTGTTGTTGTTGTTGTTGGTAGTGCTTATTGTTGTTGTTGTTGTTGGTAGTGCTTATTGTTATTGTTGTTGTTGGTAGTGCTTATTGTTGTTCTTGTTGTTGTTGGTAGTGCTTGTTGTTGTTGTTGTTGTTGGTAGTGCTTATTGTTATTGTTGTTGTTGTTGTTGGTAGTGCTTATTGTTGTTGTTGTTGTTGTTGTTGGTAGTGCTTATTGTTGTTGTTGTTGTTGTTGTTGGTAGTGCTTATTGTTGTTGTTGTTGTTGTTGTTGGTAGTGCTTATTGTTATTGTTGTTGTTGGTAGTGCTTATTGTTGTTGTTGTTGTTGGTAGTGCTTATTGTTGTTGTTGTTGTTGGTAGTGCTTATTGTTGTTGTTGTTGTTGTTGGTAGTGCTTATTGTTATTGTTGTTGTTGGTAGTGCTTATTGTTGTTGTTGTTGGTAGTGCTTATTGTTGTTGTTGTTGTTGTTGTTGGTAGTGCTTATTGTTATTGTTGTTGTTGTTGTTGGTAGTGCTTATTGTTGTTGTTGTTGTTGTTGTTGTTGTTGGTAGTGCTTATTGTTGAAGATTGAGACACTTATGCAGCATATGGGAATCTTTATTCAGGAAACGTTTCGCCACACAGTGGCTTCATCAGTCCAATACAAAGAGGAAGGCGTAAGGAGAGGAGGAGAATGAGGTAATCAGTCCCTCAACCTGGAGTCGATGTGTTCAGTCCATCAATCTTGTAGAATGTACAGCATAGGGCCGTAGACGTGGCTTATATACTGTAGTGAGGTGACGTGAAGCAGATGGAGGCGGGGTCATAGTGGTACCATCCACTAGTCGAAGTAGGTCTTCGTCCAAAGGTTGAACAAGTGTTGAAGAATTCTTTGTAACAAGACCCCATGATGCTGCCGTGTCTGACAGTTGTGATGAATGGTTTGAAAAACCGACAAGTTGAAGATTGAGACACTTATGCAGCATATGGGAATCTTTATTCAGGAAACGTTTCGCCACACAGTGGCTTCATCAGTCCAATACAAAGAGGAAGGCGTAAGGAGAGGAGGAGAATGAGGTAATCAGTCCCTCAACCTGGAGTCGATGTGTTCAGTCCATCAATCTTGTAGAATGTACAGCATAGGGCCGTAGACGTGGCGAAACGTTTCCTGAATAAAGATTCCCATATGCTGCATAAGTGTCTCAATCTTCAACTTGTCGGTTTTTCAAACCATTCATCACAACTGTCAGACACGGCAGCATCATGGGGTCTTGTTACAAAGAATTCTTAAACACTTGTTCAACCTTTGGACGAAGACCTACTTCGACTAGTGGATGGTACCACTATGACCCCGCCTCCATCTGCTTCACGTCACCTCACTACAGTATATAAGCCACGTCTACGGCCCTATGCTGTGCATTCTACAAGATTGATGGACTGAACACATCGCCTCCAGGTTGAGGGACTGATTACCTCATTCTCCTCCTCTCCTTACGCCTTCCTCTTTGTATTGGACTGATGAAGCCACTGTGTGGCGAAACGTTTCCTGAATAAAGATTCCCATATGCTGCATAAGTGTCTCAATCTTCAACTTGTCGGTTTTTCAAACCATTCATCACAACTGTCAGACACGGCAGCATCATGGGGTCTTGTTACAAAGAATTCTTCAACACTTGTTCAACCTTTGGACGAAGACCTACTTCGACTAGTGGATGGTACCACTATGACCCCGCCTCCATCTGCTTCACGTCACCTCACTACAGTATATAAGCCACGTCTACGGCCCTATGCTGTACATTCTACAAGATTGATGGACTGAACACATCGACTCCAGGTTGAGGGACTGATTACCTCATTCTCCTCCTCTCCTTACGCCTTCCTCTTTGTATTGGACTGATGAAGCCACTGTGTGGCGAAACGTTTCCTGAATAAAGATTCCCATATGCTGCATAAGTGTCTCAATCTTCAACTTGTCGGTTTTTCAAACCATTCATCACAGTGCTTATTGTTGTTGTTGTTCTTGTTGTTGTTGGTAGTTCTTATTGTTATTGTTGTTGTTGGTAGTGCTTATTGTTGTTGTTGGTAGTGCTCATTGTTGTTGTTGTTGGTAGTGCTTATTGTTGTTGTTGGTAGTGCTTATTGTTGTTGTTGTTGGTAGTGCTTATTGTTGTTGGTAGTGCTTATTGTTGTTGTTGGTAGTCCTTATTGTTGTTGTTGTTGGTAGTGCTTATTGTTGTTGGTAGTGCTTATTGTTGTTGTTGGTAGTCCTTATTGTTGTTGTTGTTGGTAGTGCTTATTGTTGTTGGTAGTGCTTATTGTTGTTGTTGGTAGTGCTTATTGTTGTTGTTAGTAGTGCTTATTGTTGTTGTTGTTGTTGGTAGTGCTTATTGTTGTTGTTAGTAGTGCTTATTGTTGTTGTTGTTGGTAGTGCTTATTGTTGTTGTTAGTAGTGCTTATTGTTGTTGTTGTTGGTAGTGCTTATTGTTGTTCTTAGTAGTGCTTATTGTTGTTGTTGTTGGTAGTGCTTATTGTTGTTGTTGTTGTTGTTGGTAGTGCTTATTGTTGTTAGTAGTGCTTATTGTTGTTGTTGGTAGTGCTTATTGTTGTTCTTAGTAGTGCTTATTGTTGTTGTTGTTGGTAGTGCTTATTGTTGTTCTTAGTAGTGCTTATTGTTGTTGTTGTTGGTAGTGCTTATTGTTGTTGTGCTTGTTGTTGGTAGTGCTTATTGTTGTTGTTGTTGGTAGTGCTTATTGTTTTTGTTGTTGGTAGTGCTTATTGTTGTTGTTGGTAGTGCTTATTGTTGTTGTTGGTAGTGCTTGTTGTTGTTGTTGGTAGTGCTTATTGTTGTTGTTGGTAGTGCTTATTGTTGTTGTTGTTGTTGGTAGTGCTTGTTGTTGTTGGTAGTGTTTATTGTTGTTGTTGTTGTTGGTAGTGCTTTTTGTTGTTGTTGGTAGTGCTTATTGTTGTTGTTGTTGTTGTTGGTAGTGCTTATTGTTGTTGTTGTTGGTAGTGCTTATTGTTATTGTTGTTGTTGGTAGTGCTTATTGTTGTTGTTGTTGTTGGTAGTGCTTATTGTTGTTGTTGGTAGTGCTTATTGTTATTGTTGTTGTTGGTAGTGCTTATTGTTGTTGTTGTTGTTGTTGTTGGTAGTGCTTATTGTTGTTGTTGTTGTTGTTGTTGGTAGTGCTTATTGTTATTGTTGTTGTTGTTGGTAGTGCTTATTGTTGTTGTTGTTGTTGTTGTTGGTAGTGCTTATTGTTGTTGTTGTTGGTAGTGCTTATTGTTATTGTTGTTGTTGGTAGTGCTTATTGTTGTTGTTGGTAGTGCTTATTGTTGTTGTTGTTGGTAGTGCTTATTGTTGTTGTTGGTAGTGCTTATTGTTGTTGTTGTTGGTAGTGCTTATTGTTGTTGGTAGTGCTTTTTGTTGTTGTTGGTAGTCCTTATTGTTGTTGTTGTTGGTAGTGCTTATTGTTGTTGATAGTGCTTATTGTTGTTGTTGGTAGTCCTTATTGTTGTTGTTGTTGGTAGTGCTTATTGTTGTTGGTAGTGCTTATTATTGTTGTTGGTAGTGCTTATTGTTGTTGTTAGTAGTGCTTATTGTTGTTGTTGTTGTTGTTGGTAGTGCTTATTGTTGTTGTTAGTAGTGCTTATTGTTGTTGTTGTTGGTAGTGCTTATTGTTGTTGTTAGTAGTGCTTATTGTTGTTGTTGTTGGTAGTGCTTATTGTTGTTGTTAGTAGTGCTTATTGTTGTTGTTGTTGTTGGTAGTGCTTATTGTTGTTGTTAGTAGTGCTTATTGTTGCTGTTGGTAGTGCTTATTGTTGTTGTTGTTGGTAGTGCTTATTGTTGTTGTTGTTGTTGTTGGTAGTGCTTATTGTTGTTGTTAGTAGTGCTTATTGTTGTTGTTGGTAGTGCTTATTGTTGTTGTGCTTGTTGTTGTTGGTAGTGCTTATTGTTGTTGTGCTTGTTGTTGTTGGTAGTGCTTATTGTTGTTGTTGTTGTTGGTAGTGCTTATTGTTTTTGTTGTTGGTAGTGCTTATTGTTGTTGTTGGTAGTGCTTATTGTTGTTGTTGGTAGTGCTTATTGTTGTTGTTGTTGGTAGTGCTTATTGTTGTTGTTGGTAGTGCTTATTGTTGTTGGTAGTGCTTATTGTTGTTGTTGGTAGTGCTTATTGTTGTTGTTGGTAGTGCTTATTGTTGTTGTTGGTAGTGCTTATTGTTGTTGTTGGTAGTGCTTATTTTTGTTGTTGTTGGTAGTGCTTATTGTTGTTGTTGGTAGTGCTTATTGTTGATGTTGGTAGTGCTTATTGTTGTTGTTGTTGTTGGTAGTGCTTGTTTTTGTTGGTAGTGTTTATTGTTGTAGTTGTTGTTGGTAGTGCTTATTGTTGTTGTTGTTGTTGTTGGTAGTGCTTATTGTTGTTGTTGTTGTTGTTGGTAGTGCTTATTGTTGTTGTTGTTGTTGTTGGTAGTGCTTATTGTTGTTGTTGTTGTTGTTGGTAGTGCTTATTGTTGTTGTTGTTGTTGTTGGTAGTGCTTATTGTTGTTGTTGTTGTTGGTAGTGCTTATTGTTATTGTTGTTGTTGGTAGTGCTTATTGTTGTTGTTGTTGTTGGTAGTGCTTATTGTTGTTGTTGTTGTTGGTAGTGCTTATTGTTGTTGTTGTTGTTGTTGTTGGTAGTGCTTATTGTTGTTGTTGTTGTTGTTGTTGTTGGTAGTGCTTATTGTTATTGTTGTTGTTGTTGTTGGTAGTGTTTATTGTTGTTGTTGTTGTTGGTAGTGTTTATTGTTGTTGTTGTTGTTGGTAGTGTTTATTGTTGTTGTCGGTATTGCTTATTGTTGTTGTTGTTGTTGGTAGTGCTTATTGTTGTTGTTGTTGTTGTTGGTAGTGTTTATTGTTGTTGTTGTTGTTGGTGTTTATTGTTGTTGTTGGTATTGCTTATTGTTGTTGTTGTTGTTGGTAGTGCTTATTGTTGTTGTTGTTGTTGGTAGTGTTTATTGTTGTTGTTGTTGGTAGTGTTTATTGTTGTTGTTGTTGTTGGTAGTGTTTATTGTTGTTGTTGTTGTTGGTAGTGTTTATTGTTGTTGTTGGTATTGCTTATTGTTGTTGTTGTTGTTGTTGGTAGTGCTTATTGTTATTGTTGTTGTTGGTAGTGCTTATTGTTGTTGTTGGTAGTGCTTATTGTTGTTGTTGTTGGTAGTGCTTATTGTTGTTGTTGTTGTTGTTGTTGTTGGTAGTGCTTATTGTTATTGTTGTTGTTGTTGTTGGTAGTGTTTATTGTTGTTGTTGTTGTTGGTAGTGTTTATTGTTGTTGTTGGTATTGCTTATTGTTGTTGTTGTTGTTGGTAGTGCTTATTGTTGTTGTTGTTGTTGTTGGTAGTGTTTATTGTTGTTGTTGTTGTTGGTAGTGTTTATTGTTGTTGTTGGTATTGCTTATTGTTGTTGTTGTTGTTGGTAGTGCTTATTGTTGTTGTTGTTGTTGGTAGTGTTTATTGTTGTTGTTGTTGTTGGTAGTGTTTGTAGTTGTTGTTGTTGGTAGTGTTTATTGTTGTTGTTGGTATTGCTTATTGTTGTTGTTGTTGTTGTTGGTAGTGCTTATTTTTGTTGTTGTTGTTGTTGTTGTTGGTAGTGTTTATTGTTGTTGTTGTTGTTGGTAGTGTTTATTGTTGTTGTTGGTATTGCTTATTGTTGTTGTTGTTGTTGGTAGTGCTTATTGTTGTTGTTGTTGTTGGTAGTGTTTATTGTTGTTGTTGTTGTTGGTAGTGTTTGTTGTTGTTGTTGTTGGTAGTGTTTATTGTTGTTGTTGGTATTGCTTATTGTTGTTGTTGTTGTTGGTAGTGCTTATTGTTGTTGTTGTTGTTGTTGTTGGTAGTGTTTATTGTTGTTGTTGTTGTTGGTAGTGTTTATTGTTGTTGTTGGTATTGCTTATTGTTGTTGTTGTTGTTGGTAGTGCTTATTGTTGTTGTTGTTGTTGGTATTGCTTATTGTTGTTGTTGTTGGTAGTGCTTATTGTTGTTGTTGTTGTTGTTGGTAGTGCTTATTGTGCTTGTTGCTGTTGTTGTTGTTGGTAGTGCTTATTGTGCTTGTTGCTGTTGTTGTTGTTGTTGTTGGTAGTGCTTATTGTGCTTGTTGCTGTTGTTGTTGTTGGTAGTGCTTATTGTGCTTGTTGTTGTTATTGTTGTTGTTGTTGGTAGTGCTTATTGTTGTTGTTGTTGTTGGTAGTGCTTATTGTTGTTGTTGTTGTTGTTGGTAGTGCTTATTGTTGTTGTTGTTGGTAGTGCTTATTGCTGTTGTTGTTGGTAGTGCTTATTGTTGTTGTTGGTAGTGCTTATCGTTGTTGTTGGTAGTGCTTATTGTTGTTGTTGTTGGTAGTGCTTATTGTTGTTGTTGTTGGTAGTGCTTATTGTGCTTGTTGTTGTTGTTGGTAGTGCGTATTGTGCTTGCTGTTGTTGTTGTTGGTAGTGCTTATTGTGCTTGTTGTTGTTGTTGTTGGTAGTTCTTATTGTGCTTGTTGTTGTTGTTGGTAGTGCTTATTGTGCTTGTTGTTGTTGTTGTTGGTAGTGCTTATTGTGCTTGTTGTTGTTGTTGTTGGTAGTGCTTATTGTGCTTGTTGCTGTTGTTGTTGTTGATGGTGGTGGTGATGGTTACATAAGAACATAAGAACATAAGAAAGGAGGAACACTGCAGCAGGCCTGTTGGCCCATACTAGGCAGGTCCTTTACAATTCATCCCACTAACAAACATTTGACCTACCCAATTTTCAATGCTACCCATGAAATAAGCTCTGATGTGCAATCCCACTCAAATCCAACCTTTCCCACTCATGTACTTATCCAACCTAAATTTGAAACTACCCAAAGTCCCAGCCTCAATAACCCAACTAGGTAGACTGTTCCACTCATCAACTACCCTATTTCCAAACCAATACTTTCCTATGTCCTTTCTAAATCTAAACTTATCTAATTTAAATCCATTACTGCGGGTTCTCTCTTGGAGAGATATCCTAAAGACTTTGTTAATATCCCCTTTATTAATACCTATCTTCCACTTATACACTTCGATCAGGTCTCCCCTCATTCTTCGTCTAACAAGTGAATGTAACTTAAGAGTCTTCAATCTTTCTTCATAAGGAAGATTTCTAATGCTATGTATTAATTTAGTCATCCTACGCTGAATGTTTTCTAACGAATTTATGTCCATTCTGTAATATGGAGACCAGAATTGAGCTGCATAATCTAGGTGAGGCCTTACTAATGATGTATAAAGCTGCAGTATGACCTCTGGACTTCTGTTGCTTACACTTCTTGATATAAATCCCAGTAATCTATTTGCATTATTATGTACGCTTAGGCATTGCTGTCTTGGTTTAAGGTTGCTGCTTACCATAACCCCCAAGTCCTTTTCGCAATCTGTATGGCTAAGTTCTACATTATTTAACTTATAAGTGTTAGGGTTATGGACACTCCCGAGCTTCAGAACCTTGCATTTATCTACATTGAACTGCATCTGCCACTTTTCTGACCAAGAGTAGAGTTTGTCTAAATCCTCCTGAAGTTCCCTAACATCTACGTTTGAATCAATTATCCTACCTATCTTCGTGTCATCGGCGAATTTGCTCACATCACTAGTAATTCCTTCATCAAGATCATTGATATATATTATAAACAACAACGGGCCCAAGACTGATCCCTGTGGAACGCCACTTGTTACTGATCCCCACTCGGATTTAACCCCATTGATGGACACTCTTTGCTTCCTGTCTGTGAGCCATGATTTGATCCACGAGAGCACCCTTCCCCCAATGCCATGAGCTGCTACTTTCTTCAACAGTCTTTGGTGCGGAACTCTATCAAATGCCTTACTAAAATCTAAGTAAATAATGTCAAATTCTTTATCGTGGTCAACAGCCTCAAAAGCTTTACTGAAGAAAGTTAATAAATTAGTTAGACAAGACCGGCCTCTTGTGAATCCATGCTGAGTATCATTAATCAAGCTATGCTTATCGAGATGGCTTCTTATAATCTCAGCTATAATTGACTCTAGTAATTTGCCTACAATTTGAGGTCAGGCTTATTGGGCGGTAATTTGAGGGTAACGACTTGTCCCCTGTTTTAAAAATAGGAATTACATTAGCCATCTTCCACATATCAGACACTACACCTGTTTGAAGAGATAAATTAAAAATATTAGTTAATGGTTCACACACTTCCATTTTGCATTCCTTAAGAACCCTTGAAAAAACCTCATCAGGACCCGGTGACTTATTTTGCTTCAGTCGGTCTATCTGCTTCACAACCATTTCACTAGTGACTGTGATGTTACATAATTTATCTTCTTCTGGCCCACTATAAAAATTAATTACCGGAATATTATTAGTGTCTTCCTGTGTAAAAACCGAGAGAAAATAATTATTTAAAATCGAGCACATTTCATTCTCTTTGTCAGTAAGGTGCCCATAGTTATTTTTAAGGGGACCTATCTTATCTCTGACTTTTGTTCTATATAACTGGAAAAAACTTTTTGGGTTAGTTTTAGAATCCCTAGCAACTTTAATTTCATAGTCTCTTTTAGCTTTTCTTATCCCCTTTTTAATGTCCCTCTTAATGTCAATATACTGATTCATAAGATGACCCTCGCCTCTTTTGATACGCCTATAAATTCCTTTCTTATGCTCTAGTAGATATTTCAGCCTATTATTCATCCATTTTGTGTCATTTCTGTTTGATCTAATTTCTTTATAAGGGATGAACGTTCTTTGAGCAGCATGTATTGTGTTCAGAAAACTGTCATATTGATAGCTCTCTTCGTTACCCCAGTCAACAGATAAGTGTTCTCTAAGCCCATCGTAATCTGCTAAGCGAAAATCTGGGACTGTTACTGAGTTATCCCTACTATCATACTTCCATCCAATGCTAAATGTAATTGATTTGTGGTCGCTAGCACCCAGCTCCTCTGAAACTTCTAAATTATTAACAAGGGATTCGTTGTTTGCCAGAACTAAGTCAAGCAGGTTATTACCCCTTGTAGGTTCTGTCACAAACTGCTTCAAAAAACAATCCTGAACTACTTCTAAGAAGTCGTATGATTCTAAATTCCCAGTCAAGAAATTCCAATCAATATGACTAACAATTTCCTCCCATAGTAGTCTCCCCAGGTCCCTATCTAAATTTGGGGGACGGTATATCACACCTAAAATTAATTTTTCATGCCCCTCTGAAAATTCTATCCAAACAGACTCTGTATGTGTTACTTCAGACTTAATACCCGTTTTTATGCAACAGTTCAAGCGATCTCTGACATACAATGCCACCCCACCCCCCTTTCCGACACTTCTATCTACTTGGAACAATTTAAAACCCTGGATGTGACATTCTGCAGGCATGTCCCGACTTTTTGAATTAAACCACGTCTCAGTAATGGCAAATACATCTATGTTACCTGCACTAGCAACTAGTCTCAACTCGTCCATCTTATTCCTAGCACTGCGACTATTTGTGTAATAAATATTTAAAGACCCTCCTCTCTCTTTATCCTTCCTGCTCCTTTCTGTTATTCCACTAAACCTATTACTGTCCTTGTCAATTAGTGCCACTGGCTTTCCAATATCCACCTCATTTTGCCTATTACTAGTTCTCCTAGTACTCATATTACTACCCTGCGACTTCACAGTTTTCCCGCAAAAACCTATACCACTAACTATTCCTAGTTTAAAGACCTAACAGCTCCCTCCACTGCGTTGACCAGTGCCCCCACCCCACACCTAGATAAGTGAACCCCGTCCCTGGCATACATGTCATTTCTGCCATAGAAGAGGTCCCAGTTGTCAATGAATGTTACCGCATTTTCTTTACAGTATTTGTCCAGCCAGCAATTGACACCAATTGCTCTGGACAACCATTCATTTCCAACTCCTCTCCTTGGCAAAATGCCACATATGACAGGTTTCCCACCCTTCCTCCTAATTATCTCTATTGCTGACCTATACCTGCTAATCAGGTCCTCACTCCTACGTCTGCCAACATCGTTGCCTCCAGCACTGAGACAGATAATGGGATTGCTCCCATTACCTCTCATGATGTCATCCAGACGGCTAACAATATCCTTCATCCCAGCCCCAGGAAAACACACTCTCTGCCTCCTACTCCTATCCTTCAAGCAGAATGTCCTATCCATGTACCTAATCTGGCTATCCCCAACAACAACAATGTTTTTACCTTCCTTGGCGTCGTCCGTCGTGATGCTCCGAGTAGTCGACTCACATTCGCCAGGTAGCATTACACCACTTGCAGAATTCGTCAAGATGTTCTCGATGGTCTTCATTGGGGTTTCTAGGATGTCTCACTCACGTCTGCCAATGCTTCCTTGGTGCTCGTTGTGGCATTCCCAGTAGAACACTCACATTCGTCAGGTAGCACCGAGAATGAGTTGGAAGTTTCCACGGTAGTCTTCTGGTTTCTCGTTGTTTCTGCCTCTCCAACCGTTTTCTTGATCTTCAGCTTGGTTCCATGTTGCCCGGCCACTGACCAAGCTCCCCTCTTAACCTGGGGACTCACAACAGGAGGATTACTACGAATCCTCTTGTTCTCCTCCGTTAATCGCCGTATCTCCAGCTTAGCAACTCTGAGCTCTTCTCTCAGCTGCTGGTAAAGCTGCTCAAGAGAGGGCCCATGGTTCAGATTCACAGAGAGCACACAAACAGGTCTTCACAGAGCTACTAAGTACACATCAACTATTGTTGATATAAGCACTGCTCATAAGAACATAAGAAAGAAGACGCACTGCAGCAAACATACTGGCCCATGCGAGGCAGGTCCAAGTCCCCCACCGGCCCAAGCCAATGCACCAACCTAGTCAGATCAGGTCACATTCACTTAAGGAAGGAGCACGGCATCATCATTCTTCCTTGAATGTTTTCTAACGAATTTATATTCATTTTGTAATATGGAGACGAGAACTGATTACGTAGCTCAGTTTTGATCATATTACAGAATGGATGTAAATTCGTTACAAAACATTCAACGAAGAATAACAAATTTAATTCATTGCATTAGAAATCTTCCGTATGAAGAAAGATTGAAGACTCTTAAGTTACATTCACTTGTTAGACGAAGAATGAGGGGAGACCTGATCGAAGTGTATAAGTGGAAGATAGGTATTAATAAAGGGGATATTAACAAGGTCTTGAGGATATCTCTCCAAGAGAGAACCCGCAGTAATGGATTTAAATTAGATAAGTTTAGATTTAGAAAGGACATAGGAAAGTATTGGTTTGGAAATAGGGTAGTTGATGAGTGGAACAGTCTACCTAGTTGGGTTATTGAGGCTAGGACTTTGGGTAGTTTCAAATTTAGGTTGGATAAGTACATGAGTGGGAGGGGTTGGATTTGAGTGGGACTTGCACATCAGAGCATCAGTTTGGAAATAGGGTAGTTGATGAGTGGAACAGTCTACTTAGTTGGATTATTGAGGCTAGGACTTTGGGTAGTTTCAAATTTAGGTTGGATAAATATATGAGTGAGAGGGGTTGGATTTGAGTGGGACTTGCAAATGAGTGGATAGAGTTATCAGAGCTTATTTCTTGGGTAGCACTGAAAATTAGGTTGTTAGTGGGAGGGATTGTAAAGAACCTGCCTTGTATGGGCCAACGGGCCTGCTGCAGTGATCCTCCTTTCTTATGTTCTTATGTTCATACCTGTTGTCTTGGTTTCAGATTACTGCTAACCATGTAAAGTAAAAGGACACAAGTGCAACTAATGTGACATTTTATTGTGGTAACGTTTCGCTCTCCAGGAGCTTTGTCAAGCCTATAGGCTTGACAAAGCTCCTGGAGAGCGAAACGTTACCACAATAAAATGTCACATTAGTTGCACTTGTGTCCTTTTACTTTACATATTGTCGGTAATTCTACCAACATTATTACTGCTAACCAGAACTCCCAAATCCTTTTCGCAAACAGTAATATTAAGATCTACATCATTTAGTTTATATGTAGCATGGTTATTTTCCTGATAAGAAACATTCTCGCGGTTTCTTATCTCTACGAGGGTTTGAACCTACTGGAAGGTGCTACGTGAGTGGAGGGTGATAAGGTGAACTGCTTGGCTAGTGGCTGTTGCCTGGTGGTGTGGCTGCTTCCTGCCTGCCTCCCTGCAGCCACGTGTTGCTGAGTGCTTGTGTTCTACCAGGTAGGTGGCCTGTAGCCTCGTGTTGTAGCGAGCTGACTGCCTGTAGCCTCATGTTGCAGGGAGGCTGCCTGTGACCTCGCGTGATGACTACCTGGTTCCAGCCTAATGAATGTTGCACTCAGCCTCGTCTTGATTATTTCACGTAATTTCGAAGCTAATTTCGTTACTTAGATTAAGCTTAATAGATTAGATTTTATCCCCATCGAACTTTCGATGTTTTAAGTAAGCAAGCTGATCGTATCTGGACTGTATTAAGATCTACATTATTTATTTTATATGTGGCATGGTTATTGTCCTGTCCAACATTTAGAACTTTGCATTTGTCTATATTGAACTGCATCTGCCACTTCTCCGACCACTGCATCAGTCTATTCATATCTTCCTGGAGTGCTCCAAATTCCTCGTCAGAATGAATTCGACGGCCGAGAGAAAGATACCCCAGTGTTACAATAAAGATACCAGTGTTACAATAAAGATACCAGTGTTACAATAAAGATACCAGTGTTACAATAAAGATACCAGTGTTACAATAAAGATACCCCAGTGTTACAATAAAGATACCGGTGTTACAATAAAGATACCAATGTTACAATAAAGATACCAGTGTTACAATGAAGATACCAGTGTTACAATAAAGATACCAGTGTTACAATAAAGATACCCCAGTGTTACAATAAACATACCAGTGTTACAATAAAGATACCACAGTGTTACAATAAAGATACCAGTGTTACAATAAAGATACCCCAGTGTTACAATAAAGATACCACAGTGTTAAAATAAAGATACAAGTGTTACAATAAAGATACCACAGTGTTACAATAAAGATACCAGTGTTACAATAAAGATACCACAGTGTTACAATAAAGATACCAGTGTTACAATAAAGATACCACAGTGTTACAATGAAGATACCAGTGTTACAATAAAGATACCACAGTGTTACAATGAAGATACCAGTGTTACAATAAAGATACCAGTGTTACAATAAACATACCACAGTGTTACAATGAAGATACCAGTGTTACAATAAAGATACCAGTGTTACAATAAAGATACCAGTGTTACAATAAAGATACCAATGTTACAATAAAGATACCACAGTGTTACAATAAAGATACCAGTGTTACAATAAAGATACCACAGTGTTACAATAAAGATACCAGTGTTACAATAAAGATACCAGTGTTACAATAAAGATACCAATGTTACAATAAAGATACCAGTGTTACAATGAAGATACCAGTGTTACAATAAAGATACCAGTGTTACAATAAAGATACCAGTGTTACAATAAAGATACCCCAGTGTTACAATAAACATACCAGTGTTACAATAAAGATACCACAGTGTTACAATAAAGATACCAGTGTTACAATAAAGATACCCCAGTGTTACAATAAAGATACCACAGTGTTAAAATAAAGATACAAGTGTTACAATAAAGATACCACAGTGTTACAATAAAGATACCAGTGTTACAATAAAGATACCACAGTGTTACAATAAAGATACCAGTGTTACAATAAAGATACCACAGTGTTACAATGAAGATACCAGTGTTACAATAAAGATACGACAGTGTTACAATGAAGATACCAGTGTTACAATAAAGATACCAGTGTTACAATAAAGATACCACAGTGTTACAATGAAGATACCAGTGTTACAATAAAGATACTAGTGTTACAATAAAGATACCAGTGTTACAATAAAGATACCAGTGTTACAATAAAGATACCAATGTTACAATAAAGATACCACAGTGTTACAATAAAGAAACCAGTGTTACAATAAAGATACCACAGTGTTACAATAAAGATACCAGTGTTACAATAAAGATACCAGTGTTACAATAAAGATACCAGTGTTACAATAAAGATACCAGTGCTGCAATAAAAATACAAGTGTTGCAGTAAAGCTGCTGCAGTGTTGCAGTAAAGCTGCTGCAGTGTTGCAATAAAGGTACCCCAAGTGTTGCAATACGTATAGTACAGTGTTGCAATAAAAATAAGTGTTTCACTATACGACAGTGTTGCAATAAAGTTACTACAGTTGCAGTGGAGATACTACAGTGTTGCAATAAGTTACTACAGTGTTGCAATAAGTTACTACAGTGTTGCAATAAGTTACTACAGTGTTGCAATAAGTTACTACAGTGTTGCAAATGCGACATTTTCATAATTTGCTTAATACTGAGCATCATTAAAATATATTTTGCAAAATGTCAAAGTCTATCACTGTGGGAGGTACTGAGAGCACAGTACTTCCACTGTGGGAGGTACTGAGAGCACAGTACTTCCACTGTGGGAGGTACTGAGAGCACAGTACTTCCACTGTGGGAGGTACTGAGAGTACAGTACTTCCACTGTGGGAGGTACTGAGAGTACAGTACTTCCACTGTGGGAGGTACTGAGAGCACAGTACTTCCACTGTGGGAGGTACTGAGAGCACAGTACTTCCACTGTGGGAGGTACTGAGAGCACAGTACTTCCACTGTGGGAGGTACTGAGAGCACAGTACTTCCACTGTGGGAGGTACTGAGAGCACAGTACTTCCACTGTGGGAGGTACTGAGAGCACAGTACTTCCACTGTGGGAGGTACTGAGAGTACAGTACTTCCACTGTGGGAGGTACTGAGAGCACAGTACTTCCACTGTGGGAGGTACTGAGAGCACAGTACTTCCACTGTGGGAGGTACTGAGAGTACAGTACTTCCACTGTGGGAGGTACTGAGAGTACAGTACTTCCACTGTGGGAGGTACTGAGAGCACAGTACTTGTACTGAGAGCACAGTATCCACTGTGGGAGGTACTGAGAGCACAGTACTTCCACTGTGGGAGGTACTGAGAGCACAGTACTTCCACTGTGGGAGGTACTGAGAGCACAGTACTTCCACTGTGGGAGGTACTGAGAGCACAGTACTTCCACTGTGGGAGGTACTGAGAGCACAGTACTTCCACTGTGGGAGGTACTGAGAGTACAGTACTTCCACTGTGGGAGGTACTGAGAGCACAGTACTTCCACTGTGGGAGGTACTGAGAGTACAGTACCTCCACTGTGGGAGGTACTGAGAGCACAGTACTTCCACTGTGGGAGGTACTGAGAGTACAGTACTTCCACTGTGGGAGGTACTGAGAGCACAGTACTTCCACTGTGGGAGGTACTGAGAGCACAGTACTTCCACTGTGTGAGGTACTGAGAGCACAGTACTTCCACTGTGGGAGGTACTGAGAGCACAGTACTTCCACTGTGGGAGGTACTGAGAGCACAGTACTTCCACTGTGGGAGGTACTGAGAGTACAGTACTTCCACTGTGGGAGGTACTGAGAGCACAGTACTTCCACTGTGGGAGGTACTGAGAGTACAGTACCTCCACTGTGGGAGGTACTGAGAGCACAGTACTTCCACTGTGGGAGGTACTGAGAGTACAGTACTTCCACTGTGGGAGGTACTGAGAGCACAGTACTTCCACTGTGGGAGGTACTGAGAGCACAGTACTTCCACTGTGGGAGGTACTGAGAGCACAGTACTTCCACTGTGGGAGGTACTGAGAGCACAGTACTTCCACTGTGGGAGGTACAGAGAGCACAGAGAGTACACAGTACTTCCACTGTGGGAGGTACTGAGAGCACAGTACTTCCACTGTGGGAGGTACTGAGAGCACAGTACTTCCACTGTGGGAGGTACTGAGAGCACAGTACTTCCACTGTGGGAGGTACTGAGAGTACAGTACTTCCACTGTGGGAGGTACTGAGAGCACAGTACTTCCACTGTGGGAGGTACTGAGAGCACAGTACTTCCACTGTGGGAGGTACTGAGAGCACAGTACTTCCACTGTGGGAGGTACTGAGAGCACAGTACTTCCACTGTGGGAGGTACTGAGAGCACAGTACTTCCACTGTGGGAGGTACTGAGAGCACAGTACTTCCACTGTGGGAGGTACTGAGAGCACAGTACTTCCACTGTGGGAGGTACTGAGAGCACAGTACTTCCACTGTGGGAGGGAGAGCACAGTACTTACTGACTGTGGGAGTACACAGTACTTCCACTGTGGGAGGTACTGAGAGTACAGTACTTCCACTGTGGGAGGTACTGAGAGCACAGTACTTCCACTGTGGGAGGTACTGAGAGCACAGTACTTCCACTGTGGGAGGTACTGAGAGCACAGTACTTCCACTGTGGGAGGTACTGAGAGTACAGTACTTCCACTGTGGGAGGTACTGAGAGCACAGTACTTCCACTGTGGGAGGTACTGAGAGCACAGTACTTCCACTGTGGGAGGTACTGAGAGCACAGTACTTCCACTGTGGGAGGTACTGAGAGTACAGTACTTCCACTGTGGGAGGTACTGAGAGCACAGTACTTCCACTGTGGGAGGTACTGAGAGCACAGTACTTCCACTGTGGGAGGTACTGAGAGTACAGTACTTCCACTGTGGGAGGTACTGAGAGTACAGTACTTCCACTGTGGGAGGTACTGAGAGTACAGTACTTCCACTGTGGGAGGTACTGAGAGCACAGTACTTCCACTGTGGGAGGTACTGAGAGCACAGTACTTCCACTGTGGGAGGTACTGAGAGCACAGTACTTCCACTGTGGGAGGTACTGAGAGCACAGTACTTCCACTGTGGGAGGTACTGAGAGCACAGTACTTCCACTGTGGGAGGTACTGAGAGCACAGTACTTCCACTCCACTGTGGGAGGTACTGAGAGTACAGTACTTCCACTGTGGGAGGTACTGAGAGCACAGTACTTCCACTGTGGGAGGTACTGAGAGCACAGTACTTCCACTGTGGGAGGTACTGAGAGCACAGTACTTCCACTGTGGGAGGTACTGAGAGCACAGTACTTCCACTGTGGGAGGTACTGAGAGCACAGTACTTCCACTGTGGGAGGTACTGAGAGCACAGTACTTCCACTGTGGGAGGTACTGAGAGTACAGTACTTCCACTGTGGGAGGTACTGAGAGCACAGTACTTCCACTGTGGGAGGTACTGAGAGCACAGTACTTCCACTGTGGGAGATACTGAGAGCACAGTACTTCCACTGTGGGAGGTACTGAGAGTACAGTACTTCCACTGTGGGAGGTACTGAGAGTACAGTACTTCCACTGTGGGAGGTACTGAGAGTACAGTACTTCCACTGTGGGAGGTACTGAGAGCACAGTACTTCCACTGTGGGAGGTACTGAGAGCACAGTACTTCCACTGTGGGAGGTACTGAGAGCACAGTACTTCCACTGTGGGAGGTACTGAGAGCACAGTACTTCCACTGTGGGAGGTACTGAGAGCACAGTACTTCCACTGTGGGAGGTACTGAGAGCACAGTACTTCCACTGTGGGAGGTACTGAGAGCACAGTACTTCCACTGTGGGAGGTACTGAGAGTACAGTACTTCCACTGTGGGAGGTACTGAGAGCACAGTACTTCCACTGTGGGAGGTACTGAGAGTACAGTACTTCCACTGTGGGAGGTACTGAGAGCACAGTACTTCCACTGTGGGAGGTACTGAGAGCACAGTACTTCCACTGTGGGAGGTACTGAGAGCACAGTACTTCCACTGTGGGAGGTACTGAGAGCACAGTACTTCCACTGTGGGAGGTACTGAGAGCACAGTACTTCCACTGTGGGAGGTACTGAGAGTACAGTACTTCCACTGTGGGAGGTACTGAGAGCACAGTACTTCCACTGTGGGAGGTACTGAGAGTACAGTACTTCCACTGTGGGAGGTACTGAGAGTACAGTACTTCCACTGTGGGAGGTACTGAGAGCACAGTACTTCCACTGTGGGAGGTACTGAGAGTACAGTACTTCCACTGTGGGAGGTACTGAGAGCACAGTACTTCCACTGTGGGAGGTACTGAGAGCACAGTACTTCCACTGTGGGAGGTACTGAGAGCACAGTACTTCCACTGTGGGAGGTACTGAGAGCACAGTACTTCCACTGTGGGAGGTACTGAGAGCACAGTACTTCCACTCTGGGAGGTACTGAGAGTACAGTACTTCCACTGTGGGAGGTACTGAGAGCACAGTACTTCCACTGTGGGAGGTACTGAGAGCACAGTACTTCCACTGTGGGAGGTACTGAGAGCACAGTACTTCCACTGTGGGAGGTACTGAGAGCACAGTACTTCCACTGTGGGAGGTACTGAGAGCACAGTTCTTCCACTGTGGGAGGTACTGAGAGCACAGTACTTCCACTCTGGGAGGTACTGAGAGTACAGTACTTGCACTGTGGGAGGTACTAAGGGCACAGTACTTCCACTGTGGGAGGTACTGAGAGCACAGTACTTCCACTGTGGGAGATACTGAGAGCACAGTACTTCCACTGTGGGAGGTACTGAGAGTACAGTACTTCCACTGTGGGAGGTACTGAGAGTACAGTACTTCCACTGTGGGAGGTACTGAGAGTACAGTACTTCCACTGTGGGAGGTACTGAGAGCACAGTACTTCCACTGTGGGAGGTACTGAGAGCACAGTACTTCCACTGTGGGAGGTACTGAGAGCACAGTACTTCCACTGTGGGAGGTACTGAGAGCACAGTACTTCCACTGTGGGAGGTACTGAGAGCACAGTACTTCCACTGTGGGAGGTACTGAGAGCACAGTACTTCCACTGTGGGAGGTACTGAGAGCACAGTACTTCCACTGTGGGAGGTACTGAGAGTACAGTACTTCCACTGTGGGAGGTACTGAGAGCACAGTACTTCCACTGTGGGAGGTACTGAGAGTACATTACTTCCACTGTGGGAGGTACTGAGAGCACAGTACTTCCACTGTGGGAGGTACTGAGAGCACAGTACTTCCACTGTGGGAGGTACTGCGAGCACATTACTTCCACTGTGGGAGGTACTGAGAGCACAGTACTTCCACTGTGGGAGGTACTGAGAGCACAGTACTTCCACTGTGGGAGGTACTGAGAGTACAGTACTTCCACTGTGGGAGGTACTGAGAGCACAGTACTTCCACTGTGGGAGGTACTGAGAGCACAGTACTTCCACTGTGGGAGGTGCTGAGAGTACAGTACTTCCACTGTGGGAGGTACTGAGAGCACAGTACTTCCACTGTGGGAGGTACTGAGAGCACAGTACTTCCACTGTGGGAGGTACTGAGAGCACAGTACTTCCACTGAGGGAGGTACTGAGAGTACAGTACTTCCACTGTGGGAGGTACTGAGAGTACAGTACTTCCACTGTGGGAGGTACTGAGAACACAGTACTTCCACTGTGGGAGGTACTGAGAGCACAGTACTTACACTGTGGGAGGTACTGAGAGCACAGTACTTCCACTGTGGGAGGTACTGAGAGTACAGTACTTCCATTGTGGGAGGTACTGAGAGCACAGTACTTCCACTGTGGGAGGTACTGAGAGCACAGTACTTCCTCTGTGGGAGGTACTGAGAGCACAGTACTTCCACTGTGGGAGGTACTGAGAGTACAGTACTTCCACTGTGGGAGATACTGAGAGCACAGTACTTCCACTGTGGGAGGTACTGAGAGCACAGTACTTCCACTGTGGGAGGTACTGAGAGCACAGTACTTCCACTGTTGGAGGTACTGAGAGCACAGTACTTCCACTGTGGGAGGTACTGAGAGCACAGCACTTCCACTGTGGGAGATACTGAGAGTACAATACTTCCACTGTGGGAGGTACTGAGAGTACAGTACTTCCACTGTGGGAGGTACTGAGAGCACAGTACTTCCACTGTGGGAGGTACTGAGAGCACAGTACTTCCACTGTGGGAGGTACTGAGAGTACAGTACTTCCACTGTGGGAGGTACTGAGAGCACAGTACTTCCACTGTGGGAGGTACTGAGAGTACAGTACTTCCACTGTGGGAGGTACTGAGAGTACAGTACTTCCACTGTGGGAGTTACTGAGAGCACAGTACTTCCACTGTGGGAGGTACTGAGAGCACAGTACTTCCACTGTGGGAGGTACTGAGAGTACAGTACTTGCACTGTGGGAGGTACTGAGAGCACAGTACTTCCACTGTGAGAGGTACTGAGAGCACAGTACTTCCACTGTGGGAGGTACTGAGAGTACAGTACTTCCACTGTGGGAGGTACTGAGAGCACAGTACTTCCACTGTGGGAGGTACTGAGAGTACAGTACTTCCACTGTGGGAGGTACTGAGAGTACAGTACTTCCACTGTGGGAGGTACTGAGAGCACAGTACTTCCACTGTGGGAGGTACTGAGAGTACAGTACTTCCACTGTGGGAGGTACTGAGAGCACAGTACTTCCACTGTGGGAGGTACTGAGAGCACAGTACTTCCACTGTGGGAGGTACTGAGAGTACAGTACTTCCACTGTGGGAGGTACTGAGAGTACAGTACTTCCACTGTGGGAGGTACTGAGAGCACAGTACTTCCACTGTGGGAGGTACTGAGAGTACAGTACTTCCACTGTGGGAGGTACTGAGAGCAGAGTACTTCCACTGTGGGAGGTACTGAGAGCACAGTACTTCCACTGTGGGAGGTACTGAGAGCACAGTACTTCCATTGTGGGAGGTACTGAGAGCACAGTATTTCCACTGTGGGAGGTACTGAGAGCACAGTACTTCCACTGTGGGAGGTACTGAGAGTACAGTACTTCCACTGCGGGAGATACTGAGAGCACAGTACTTCCACTGTGGGAGGTACTGAGAGCACAGTACTTCCACTGTGGGAGGTACTGAGAGTACAGTACTTCCACTGCGGGAGATACTGAGAGCACAGTACTTCCACTGTGGGAGGTACTGAGAGCACAGTACTTCCACTGCGGGAGATACTGAGAGCACAGTACTTCCACTGTGGGAGGTACTGAGAGCACAGTACTTCCACTGTGGGAGGTACTGAGAGTACAGTACTTCCACTGCGGGAGATACTGAGAGCACAGTACTTCCACTGTGGGAGGTACTGAGAGCACAGTACTTCCACTGTGGGAGGTACTGAGAGTACAGTACTTCCACTGTGGGAGGTACTGAGAGTACAGTACTTCCACTGTGGGAGGTACTGAGAGCACAGTACTTCCACTGTGGGAGGTACTGAGAGTACAGTACTTCCACTGTGGGAGGTACTGAGAGTACAGTACTTCCACTGTGGGAGGTACTGAGAGCACAGTACTTCCACTGTGGGAGGTACTGAGAGCACAGAACTTCCACTGTGGGAGGTACTGAGAGTACAGTACTTCCACTGTGGGAGGTACTGAGAGCACAGTACTTCCACTGTGGGAGGTACTGAGAGCACAGTACTTCCACTGTGGGAGGTACTGAGAGTACAGTACTTCCACTGTGGGAGGTACTGAGAGCACAGTACTTCCACTGTGGGAGGTACTGAGAGCACAGTACTTCCACTGTGGGAGGTACTGAGAGTACAGTACTTCCACTGTGGGAGGTACTGAGAGTACAGTACTTCCACTGTGGGAGGTACTGAGAGCACAGTACTTCCACTGTGGGAGGTACTGAGAGTACAGTACTTCCACTGTGGGAGGTACTGAGAGCACAGTACTTCCACTGTGGGAGGTACTGAGAGTACAGTACTTCCACTGTGGGAGGTACTGAGAGTACAGTACTTCCACTGTGGGAGGTACTGAGAGCACAGTACTTCCACTGTGGGAGGTACTGAGAGTACAGTACTTCCACTGTGGGAGGTACTGAGAGTACAGTACTTCCACTGTGGGAGGTACTGAGAGTACAGTACTTCCACTGTGGGAGGTACTGAGAGCACAGTACTTCCACTGTGGGAGGTACTGAGAGCACAGTACTTCCACTGTGGGAGGTACTGAGAGCACAGTACTTCCACTGTGGGAGGTACTGAGAGCACAGTACTTCCACTGTGGGAGGTACTGAGAGCACAGTTCTTCCACTGTGGGAGGTACTGAGAGCACAGTACTTCCACTCTGGGAGGTACTGAGAGTACAGTACTTCCACTGTGGGAGGTACTAAGGGCACAGTACTTCCACTGTGGGAGGTACTGAGAGCACAGTACTTCCACTGTGGGAGGTACTGAGAGCACAGTACTTCCACTGTGGGAGGTACTGAGAGCACAGTACTTCCACTGTGGGAGGTACTGAGAGCACAGTTCTTCCACTGTGGGAGGTACTGAGAGCACAGTACTTCCACTCTGGGAGGTACTGAGAGTACAGTACTTGCACTGTGGGAGGTACTAAGGGCACAGTACTTCCACTGTGGGAGGTACTGAGAGCACAGTACTTCCACTGTGGGAGATACTGAGAGCACAGTACTTCCACTGTGGGAGGTACTGAGAGTACAGTACTTCCACTGTGGGTTTTACTGAGAGTACAGTACTTCCACTGTGGGAGGTACTGAGAGTACAGTACTTCCACTGTGGGAGGTACTGAGAGCACAGTACTTCCACTGTGGGAGGTACTGAGAGCACAGTACTTCCACTGTGGGAGGTACTGAGAGCACAGTACTTCCACTGTGGGAGGTACTGAGAGCACAGTACTTCCACTGTAGGAGGTACTGAGAGCACAGTACTTCCACTGTGGGAGGTACTGAGAGCACAGTACTTCCACTGTGGGAGGTACTGAGAGCACAGTACTTCCACTGTGGGAGGTACTGAGAGTACAGTACTTCCACTGTGGGAGGTACTGAGAGCACAGTACTTCCACTGTGGGAGGTACTGAGAGTACAGTACTTCCACTGTGGGAGGTACTGAGAGCACAGTACTTCCACTGTGGGAGGTACTGAGAGCACAGTACTTCCACTGTGGGAGGTACTGAGAGCACATTACTTCCACTGTGGGAGGTACTGAGAGCACAGTACTTCCACTGTGGGAGGTACTGAGAGTGCAGTACTTCCACTGTGGGAGGTACTGAGAGCACAGTACTTCCACTGTGGGAGGTACTGAGAGTACAGTACTTCCACTGTGGGAGGTACTGAGAGCACAGTACTTCCACTGTGGGAGGTACTGAGAGTACAGTACTTCCACTGTGGGAGGTACTGAGAGTACAGTACTTCCACTGTGGGAGGTACTGAGAGCACAGTACTTCCACTGTGGGAGGTACTGAGAGTACAGTACTTCCACTGTGGGAGGTACTGAGAGTACAGTACTTCCACTGTGGGAGGTACTGAGAGTACAGTACTTCCACTGTGGGAGGTACTGAGAGCACAGTACTTCCACTGTGGGAGGTACTGAGAGCACAGTACTTCCACTGTGGGAGGTACTGAGAGCACAGTACTTCCACTGTGGGAGGTACTGAGAGCACAGTTCTTCCACTGTGGGAGGTACTGAGAGCACAGTACTTCCACTCTGGGAGGTACTGAGAGTACAGTACTTCCACTGTGGGAGGTACTAAGGGCACAGTACTTCCACTGTGGGAGGTACTGAGAGCACAGTACTTCCACTGTGGGAGGTACTGAGAGCACAGTACTTCCACTGTGGGAGGTACTGAGAGCACAGTACTTCCACTGTGGGAGGTACTGAGAGCACAGTTCTTCCACTGTGGGAGGTACTGAGAGCACAGTACTTCCACTCTGGGAGGTACTGAGAGTACAGTACTTGCACTGTGGGAGGTACTAAGGGCACAGTACTTCCACTGTGGGAGGTACTGAGAGCACAGTACTTCCACTGTGGGAGATACTGAGAGCACAGTACTTCCACTGTGGGAGGTACTGAGAGTACAGTACTTCCACTGTGGGAGGTACTGAGAGTACAGTACTTCCACTGTGGGAGGTACTGAGAGTACAGTACTTCCACTGTGGGAGGTACTGAGAGCACAGTACTTCCACTGTGGGAGGTACTGAGAGCACAGTACTTCCACTGTGGGAGGTACTGAGAGCACAGTACTTCCACTGTGGGAGGTACTGAGAGCACAGTACTTCCACTGTAGGAGGTACTGAGAGCACAGTACTTCCACTGTGGGAGGTACTGAGAGCACAGTACTTCCACTGTGGGAGGTACTGAGAGCACAGTACTTCCACTGTGGGAGGTACTGAGAGTACAGTACTTCCACTGTGGGAGGTACTGAGAGCACAGTACTTCCACTGTGGGAGGTACTGAGAGTACATTACTTCCACTGTGGGAGGTACTGAGAGCACAGTACTTCCACTGTGGGAGGTACTGAGAGCACAGTACTTCCACTGTGGGAGGTACTGAGAGCACATTACTTCCACTGTGGGAGGTACTGAGAGCACAGTACTTCCACTGTGGGAGGTACTGAGAGCACAGTACTTCCACTGTGGGAGGTACTGAGAGTACAGTACTTCCACTGTGGGAGGTACTGAGAGCACAGTACTTCCACTGTGGGAGGTACTGAGAGCACAGTACTTCCACTGTGGGAGGTGCTGAGAGTACAGTACTTCCACTGTGGGAGGTACTGAGAGCACAGTACTTCCACTGTGGGAGGTATTAAGTGCACAGTACTTCCACTGTGGGAGGTACTAAGAGCACAGTACTTCCACTGTGAGAGGTACTGAGAGCACAGTACTTCCACTGTGGGAGGTACTAAGAGCACAGTACTTCCACTGTGGGAGGTACTAAGAGCACAGTACTTCCACTGTGGGAGGTACTAAGAGCACAGTACTTCCACTGTGGGAGGTACTGAGTGCACAGTACTTCCACTGTGGGAGGTACTGAGAGCACAGTTCTTCCACTGTGGGAGGTACTGAGAGCACAGTACTTCCACTGTGGGAGGTACTGAGAGTACAGTACTTCCACTGTGGGAGGTACTAAGGGCACAGTACTTCCACTGTGGGAGGTACTGAGAGCACAGTACTTCCACTGTGGGAGATACTGAGAGCACAGTACTTCCACTGTGGGAGGTACTGAGAGTACAGTACTTCCGCTGTGGGAGGTACTGAGAGCACAGTACTTCCACTGTGGGAGATACTGAGAGTACAGTACTCACTCTGTACAAGGTACTGAGAGTACAGTACTTCCACTGTGGGAGGTACTGAGAGTACAGCACTTCCACTGTTGGAGGTACTGAGAGTGCAGTACTTCCACTGTGGAAGATACTGATAGTACAGTACTCACACTGTACAAGGTACTGAGAGTACATTGCTCACACTGTACGAGATACTGAGAGTACGGTACTCACAATGTACAAGGTACTGAGAGCACAGTGCTCACACTGTACAAGGTACTGAGAGTACAGTACTCACACTGTACAAGGTACTGAGAGTACAGTACTCACACTGTACAAGGTACTGAGAGTACAGTACTCACATTGTACAAGGTACTGAGAGTACAGTACCCACACTGTACAAGGTACTGAGAGTACAGTACTCACATTGTACAAGGTACTGAGAGTACAGTACTCACATTGTACAAGGTACTGAGAGTACAGTACTCACATTGTACAATGTACTGAGAGTACAGTACTCACACTGTTCAAAGTACTGAGAGTACAGTACTCACAAGTGAACATACTCTCTGACCTTTCATTGTCCTACTGTTGCTGAGACAATCAGCAACGCTAAACATGTTCAGGGGCAGGAGGGTAAGTGAGGGGCCTGTAGGGTAAGGGAAATGAGGGAGGGTGGGAGGATTGTGGAGATAAAGTGTATGGGTATGGAGGGAGGTGGTCTTTGCGTTGGGGATTATCTCGTATGGGTACTGGGGAAGTGGGAGGTGGAAGAGATGGTTGTGGGTAAGGGTGGGGTGGGGGAGGGGATTTAGTAAGAGATGCCAGCAAAACTTGTTGACCACTGAACAGACATGTGATGAAGGCCACTCACCAAGCACGTCCCTCCCCTCCCTTTCCTTCTTCCCACTGTCTCCCCTCCTCTCTCCCCCTCCCCGTCCCCCTTAAACTTTTTAAAGTGGTGAAATTTTGAGAGGGATAGTGAGGGGATGAAGAAACATTGGACTTCAGTAAGGCTTTTGACAGGGTCCCACATCAGAGACTATTGAGGAAAATTAAGGCACATGGAATAGGAGAAATTTGTTCCTATATAGAGGCATGGTTGACAAATAGACAGCAGAGAGTTTGCATAAGAGGGGAGAAATCAGAGTGGGGAAGTGTCACGAGCGGTGTTCCACCGGAGTCACTGCTGGGCCCCCTGTTGTTCACAGTCTACCTAAACGACATAGATGAGGACATAAAGAGCGACATAAGCAAGTTTGCCGATGACACCAAAATAGGCCGTCGAATTCATTCTGACGAGGAATTTGGAGCACTCCAGGAAGATATGAATAGACTGATGCAGTGGTCGGAGAAGTGGCAGATGCAGTTCAATATAGATAAATGCAAAGTTCTAAATGTTGGACAGGACAATAACCATGCCACATATAAAATAAATAATGTAGATCTTAATATTATGGAATGCGAAAAAGATTTAGGAGTTCTGGTTAGCAGTAATCTGTAACCAAGACAACAGTGCATAAGTGTTCGCAATAAAGCTAACAGAATCCTTGGCTTCATATCAAGAAGCATTAATAATAGAAGTTCTCAGGTTGTTCTTCAACTCTATATATCCTTGGTTAGGCCTCATTTGGATTATGCTGCACAGTTTTGGTCACCGTATTACAGAATGGATATAAATGCTTTGGAAAACGTACAAAGAACATAAGAACATAAGAACGAAGGAACACTGCAGCAGGCCTACTGGCCCATGCGAGGCAGGTCCAAGTCTCCTACTAGCTTAAGCCAATGCACCCAAACTAGTCAGGTCAGGTCACCTTGACTTAAGGAAGGAACACGGCAACCGACCTGGTAGCACAATGGAAATAAATGGTATAAAATACCGACACAATGGCAATATAAACACAAATGCAGTATAATGTGATCCTTTATTGACTACGTTTCGCCCACACAGTGGGCTTTTTCAAGTCACAAACAGAACTGTTTGTGACTTGAAAAAGCCCACTGTGTGGGCGAAACGTAGTCAATAAAGGATCACATTATACTGCATTTGTGTTTATACTGGTAGCACAAGCTATCAGGTCCAACTCACACCCACCCACATCCACTCATGTATTTATCCAACCTATTTTGGAGGATGACAAAGTTGATCCCATGTATCAGAAACGTTCCCTATGAGGATAGACTGAATCTGCACTCTCTAGAAAGGCGTAGAATTAGGGGGGATATGATTGAGGTGTATAAGTGGAAGACAGGAATAAATAAAGAGGATGTAAATAGCGTGCTGAAAATATCTAGCCTAGATAGGACTCGTAGCAATGGCTTCAAGTTGGAAAAATTCAGATTCAGGAAGGATATAGGAAAGCACTGGTTTGGTAATAGAGTTGTGGATGAGTGGAACAAACTCTCGAGTACAGTTATAGAGGCTAAAACGTTGTGTAGTTTTAAAAATAGGTTAGATAAATACATGAGTGGATGTGGGTGGGTGTGAGTTGGACCTGATTAGCTTGTGCTACTAGGTCAGTTGCTGTGTTCCTTCCTTAAGTGAATGTGACCTGACCTGACTGGGTTGGGCATTGGCTTAAGCCGGTAGGAGACTTGGACCTGCCTCGCATGGGCCAGTAGGCCTGCTGCAGTGATCCTTTTTCTTATGTTCTTATGTTCTTATAACAAAGGTCTTCATGTATAGTGTACCACTGATGTCTAGACTTGTGTAAGTTGTATCATGTACTTGTTAAAATAATTATTATTATTATTCCCGGTTTAGTATTTCTTGTAGAAGGACCCGACTCTCAACTGCCCATGTGTTTGTTACAACCTTCTCCCTCTCAAGACTGATAGACTGATTATATCGACTCTAGCCTGAGGGACCGAATACCTCAAACTCTCTCTGATCTTCACTGTTCTTTATATTGACTGATGAAGCCACAGCATGGCGAAACGTTTCCACATTAAAGATACCCAAGTGTGGCGTTAGATAACATATATCATGTGGTTGTTCAACCTTAAATAGCCAAAATATTGATCGTTAGATTTCAAAAGTAGTTTCCTGACAGATTAAATCACAACATTAAAGTTACCTTCAGACAACTAATTTCCTTCCTCAGCAACACGATAGAAAGTTAAAAAATTGTTGTCTACTGATTATATTATTACTAGTACATAGTCTGGTTAACAAACTGTAAACGTCAGAAAATCATCAGTATAATAAGAGTGACGTCCTTGGATGGCAGTTACCCTTCATTATACTCCTTACGAACAATGACCAGCTGGTTCCAAGTGTGCAACACTTGTACCTCCCTTCCTCTGTATTCCTCCTCTTAAGAATGACAACAAGAATTAAGGATGACCACAACAGCCTACTGGCACATGAAGAAGAATGTATCTACATATCAAAGCCTTCATACGTCTTCACTTTCCATCTTTCGTCATTCGGGATTGCAGACTCAGACTTAAAACGTTGCTTTGAACTTTCCTCAGGTTTAAAACGTTGCTTTGAACTTTCCATAGGCTTAAAACGTTGCATTGAACTTTCCCCAGGGTTAATTAAAACATTGCTGTGAACTTTCGTCAGCTTTACAACGTTGTTTTGAACGTTCTCCAGGTTAAAAACGTTGCTTTGAACTTAAAACGTTCAGCGTCATCAAAACTAAAACATTGCAACTTAAATTAGCTTCTACGATGATTCCCAGTGTCTTTATTTGTGGCTCATATATGTCTTTTCTTGGGTTAATATTACTTGTTACTCTCAGCTCAAGATGTTGTGTGGTGGCAATATAAACACAAATGCAGTACAATGTGAACCTTTATTGACTACGTTTCGCCCACACAGTGGGCTTTTTCAAGTCACAAACAGAACTACCTGGGGTGGAAGGAACGCGAGTATTTATAGTCCGGCTGAGGTCAGGTGAAGAATGCTGCATCTGATGATGTACCGAGTGGGGTATAGAGTCTAAAAACTTGGGTAGCTTAGAAAGGAGATTGGACAAGTTTGTGAGCAGACCTTCTACAGTGTTCTTATGTGGGATAGCGATGAAGAAGTTTCTTGGCAAGTGGTTCAGCTATGTTATAGAAGCCACTATTCTGGTTGAAGTTGTCGGATATAGAAATAAGTGATGATTCCAGGATTCTTCGGTATTGAGTGTTGTCTTCTGTGGCGATAAGTCTTGAGTTTCTGTAGTTTATCAAGTGGTTGTGTGAATTACGGTGTTGTACGCAGGCATTCCTTGTGTCGTCAGACCTGCTTGCGTATTGGTGTTCTGAAATACGTGTTTGGAGGTCCCTTGATGTTTCGCCCACGTATAACTTGTTGCAGTCATTACAAGGGATTATGTATACCCCTGCAGAGGATGGAGGCTTGTCCTGCCTACTACTTGTGATGTCCTTGATGGTCGTGGTTGTGGAGGTAGATACTTGGAATGATGTTTTGGCAAAGATGTTGGAAACATGTTTGGCAATGGAGTTGGTGGGAAGGACTATGTATCTCTTCTCGGCAGTGTCTTCTCTGGGTGTGTTGAAGATGTTTAATGCTCGCCGTCTGCAGTCTCTGATGAAGTGACGAGGATAGTGGAGTTTAGAAAATATTTGTTCAATTATAGTGCATTCTTCCTCAAGGAACTCGTTGCTGCAGATTCTGAGTGCACGCAGGAAGAAGCCTATAATTACACCACGTTTGGTTTTGGTGTCGTGGTGAGAGTAGAAGTGGAGAAGATCGTTTTGGTTGGTGGGTTTTCGATAGACTTTAAAACGAAGTTCGTGGTCAGCTTTGCAGAGCAGGACATCAAGGAAAGGAAGAGTGTTGTCGACTTCTTCTTCAAGTGTGAACTGGATTGAAGGTTCGACCTGGTGCACTCAGAATCTGCAGCAACGAGTTCCTTGAGGAAGAATGCACTATAATTGAACAAATATTTTCTAAACTCCACTATCCTCGTCACTTCATCAGAGACTGCAGACGGTGGTAGTAAATGTGGTAGTGGTGGTAGTTGTGGTGGTAGACACCTATATGTGGTTGCCGGGGTCAAGTCACAGCTCCTGGCCCCGCTTACCTGCTGGTAGCTACTAGGTCACTCTCATCCCGCTGCAGGAGCTTCATCGTGCCTCTTCTCAAACCTACGTATGGATCCTGCCTCGACTACTTCACTCTCCTGATTGTTTCACTTCCTAACAACTCTATTACTTAAGAAATACTTCCTAAGATCCCTGTGACTCATCTGAGTTTTCAACTTCCAGTTGTGACCCCTTGTTGCTGTGTCCCATCTCTCGAACATTCTGTCCCTGTCCACCTTACCAATTCCTCTCAGCATTATCCCTCGTATTTCACCTATCCCTCCCATCCTCTAGTGTCATCAGGTTGAGTTCCCTTAACCTCTCCTCATAAGATATAACCCTTAACTCCGGAACTAGTCTTCTCGCAAACTTGTACTTTCTCCAGTTTTTTGACATGTTTGACCAAGTGTGGGTTCCATACTGGTTCTGCATATTCCAATATGGGCCTGACGCACACGGTGTACAGTGTCGTGAATGACTCCTTACTTAGATGTTGAAATACTCCCTACGAAAGTAAAAGACTGGGCAGGCGATGCAAAATACCCCCAGTTAAAAGTAGGGGCGCCATAGGTACACTAAGAGAAAACACCATATGTGTCCGGGGCCCAAGACTGTTCAACAGCTTCCCATCAAGCATTAGGGGAATTACCAATAAATCCCTGGCTGCCGTCAAGAGAGAGCTGGACAGATACCTAAAGTCAATGCCGGATCAGCCGGGCTATGGCTCGTACGTTGGACTGCGTGCGGCTAGCAGTAACAGCCTGGTTGATCAGGCCCTGATTCACCAGGAGGCCGGGTCATGGGCCGGGCCGCGGGGGCGTTGATCCCCGCAATAACCTCCAGGTAACCAGGTTTGCCGGGCGCTCATATCCTGCAGCATGTGCGCCTCGGGGGACAGGCTTGGTATGATTCTCACCCAAAGATCCTTCATCTTAAGTGAGGTATGCAGCCTCTGATCCCCTATCCTGTACTCCGTCTGCTGTCTTCTTTTTTCTAGTGGTGGTGTTAGTGGTAGTGGTGGTGGTAGTGGTAGTGATGGTAGTAGTGGTGGTGGTAGTGGTAATGGTGGTAGTGGTAGTGGCAGTGATGGAAGTGGTGGTGGTAGTGGTGGGGATAGTGGTAGTGGTGGTAGTAGTGGTGGTGGTAGTGGTAATGGTGGTAGTGGTAGTGGCAGTGATGGTAGTGGTGGTTGATGGTGGTGGTAGTGGTGTGGATAGTGGTAGTGGTGGTAGTAGTGGTGGTGGTAGTGGTAATGGTGGTAGTGGTAGTGGCAGTGATGGTAGTGGTGGTGGTAGTAGTGATAGTGCTAGCAGTAGTGGTGGTGGTAGTGGTGGTGGAATGGCTGGTAATAGTGGTGGTGGTACTGGTGGTAGTAGTGGTGGTGGTAGTGGTGGTAGTAGAGATAGTGGTAGTAGTGGTGGTGGTAATAGTGGTGGTGGTAGTGGTGGAAGTAGTGGTAGTGGTAGTATGGATAGTAGCAGTAGTAGTGGTGGAGGTAGTGTTGGTAGTAGTGGTAGAATGCGGTAGTGGTGATAGTAGTGGTAGAGTGCGGTAGTGGTGGTGGTAGTGGAAGTAGTGGTAGTGGTGGTGGTAGTGGTGATGGTAATGGTGGTAGTGGTAGTGGTGGTAGTGATGGTAGTAGTGGTGATGGTGGTGTTAGTGATGGTAGTAGTGGTAGTCATGGTAGTATTGGTGGTGGTATTGATGGTAGTAGTGGTGGTGATGGTAGTGATGGCAGTGCTGGTAGTGGTGGTGGTAGTGGTAGTGATAGTAGTGGTGGTGATGGTAGTAGCGGTAGTGGTAGTGATGGTAGTAGTGGTGGTGGCGGTAGTGATGGTAGTAGCGGTAGTGGTGGTGGTAGTAGTGGTAGTGATGGTAGTAGTGGTAGTGATGGTAGTAGTGGTATTGGTGGTGGTGGTAGTAGTGGTGGTGTGGTAGTAGTGGTAGTGGTGGTGGCAGTAGTGGTAGTGATGGTAGTAGTGGTAGTGATGGTAGTAGTGGTTGTGGTAGTAGTGGTTGTGGTAGTAGTGGTTGTGGAAGTAGTGGTAGTGATGGTAGTAGTGATGGTAGTAGCGGTAGTGGTGATGGAGTACCGGTAGTGGTGGTGGTAGTAGTGGTAGTGATGGTAGTAGTGGTAGTGATGGTAGTAGTGGTAGTGATGGTAGTAGTGGTAGTGATGGTAGTAGTGGTGGTGGTAGTGACGGTAGTAGTGGTAGTGATGGTAGTAGTGGTTGTGGTAGTAGTGGTGGTGGTAGTGGTGATGGTAATGGTGGTAGTGGTAGTGGTGGTAGTGATGGTAGTAGTGCTAATGGTGGTGTTAGTGATGGTAGTAGTGGTAGTGATGGTAGTATTGGTTGTGGTAGTGATGGTAGTAGTGGTGGTGATGGTAGTGCTGGTAGTGGTAGTGATAGTAGTAGTGGTGATGGTAGTGATGGTAGTAGCGGTAGTGGTAGTAGTGGTAGTGATGGTAGTAGTGGTGGTGGCGGTAGTGATGGTAGTAGCGGTAGTGGTGGTGGTAGTAGTGGTAGTGATGGTAGTAGTGGTAGTGATGGTAGTAGTGGTATTGGTGGTGGTGGTAGTGGTGGTGTGGTAGTAGTGGTAGTGGTGGTGGCAGTAGTGGTAGTGATGGTAGTAGTGGTGGTGGTAGTGATGGTAGTAGTGGTAGTGATGGTAGTAGTGGTTGTGGTAGTAGTGGTTGTGGTAGTAGTGGTTGTGGTAGTAGTCTCAGTAGTTGTAACCAGTTACCAGTAACCAGTGTACCAGTAGATGACCTGCCTCCTTGCTCACTCTCGTATAACTGACCGCCCACAGTACCCATATGTGAGGGGGTCTTTGAAATACTGCTGTGGTCAGCGGCAATGAATACAGACAGTGACTCAGGCAGAGACGGTTGGTAGTGAGTCATCTACTGGTACACTGGTTACTGGTAACTGGTTACTACTACTGAGAGTAGTGGTTGTGGAAGTAGTGGTATTGATGGTAGTAGTGATGGTAGTAGCGGTAGTGGTGATGGAGTACCGGTAGTGGTGGTGGTAGTAGTGGTAGTGATGGTAGTAGTGGTATTGGTGGTGGTGGTAGTAGTGGTAGTGGTGGTGGCAGTAGTGGTGGTAGTGATGGTAGTAGTGGTGGTGGTAGTGACGGTAGTAGTGGTTGTGGTATTGATGGTAGTAGTGGTAGTGGTGGTGGTAGTGGTTGCAGTAGTAGTGGTAGTGATGGTAGTAGTGGTTGTGGTAGTAGTGGTAGTGATGATAGTAGTGGTAGTGAAGGTAGTAGTGGTTGTGGTATTGATGGTAGTAGTGGTAGTGGTGGTGGTAGTGGTTGCGGTAGTAGTGGTAGTGATGGTAGTAGTGGTTGTGGTAGTAGTGGTAGTGCTACTAGTGGTAGTAGTGTGGGTCAATGAACTTCTCCCACTGAATTCCTCTTTCCCTCCTCTCCCCCCTTAACTTCCCCTTCTCTTCCCCATTACCCACTTTCCACTTTCGTTTTCCCCCACCCCTTTGATCCCCCATCCCTCTCTCCCCCTCTTCGTCCCCCTCCCCTCCTTTGCTTCCGCCCCCATCCTAATAACACCCTTCCCTCCCCTTGTCTATATTTTCCCCGACCTTCCGCTCCATCTCCTTCCACCTTCCCCCAACCCCCACCGCACCCCCACTAAAACCTCCCTCTCCAACCTGTTGACCAGTGAAGTGTATTAGGCCTGCCTGTTGCTCCTGTTCTTACTCTCCTGTTTACTTTCTTATTGTTCCTGTTTCCTCTGTTTGTAATATTGTTCTTGTGTTGTGCTACTTTTTCTCTGTTGTAACACTCTTCTTCTGTTGGCGTGATTGATCATTACCCAATGGCCTGGCCGGCAAAGCTCTCGTTTCACACACGGGGTATACGGGTTCGATTCCCGGTAGGGTGGAAACATTTCGACGCGTTTCCTTACACCTGTTGTCCTATTCACCTAGCAGCAAGTAGGTACCTCGGTATTAATCGACTGGTGTGGGTCTCATCCTGGGGGACAAAATTGAGGACCACAGTGGAAATATGACAGACAGTCCTCGATGACGCACTGACTTTCTTGGGTTACCATGGGTGGCTAACCCTCCTGGGTTAAATATCCGAACGAAATCTTATCTTACTGTTTCACCTCCTTATATTCTTTCTAAATCTAAACGTATCTATATGAATCCATTATTGCGGGTTCTCTCATGGAGAGATATCCTCAAAACCTTATTTATATCCCATTTGTTAATACCCATCTTCCACTTGTACACTTCGATCATGTATCCCCTCATTCTTCGTCTTACAAGTGAATGTAGTTTAAGAGTCTTCCATCGTTCTTCATACGGAAGATTTCTAATGCTATGTATTAATTAAGTCATTCTACTTCTGTTGCTTAGTGGTAGTGGAAGTTACCCTCCAGGTAGGTACACTTCTTGATATAAATCCCAGTAATCTATTTGCCTTATTACGCAGGCTTAGGCATTGCTGTCTTGGTTTAAGGTTGCTGCTTATCATAACCCCTAAGTTCTTTTCGTATTCTGTACAGCTAAGTTCTACATTATTTAGTTTATAAATGCTAGGGTTATGAATACTCTGGATTTTCAGAACTTGGCATTTATTTACATTGAACTGCATTTGCCACTTTTCTGACCACGAATTGAGTTTGTCTAAATCCTCCTGAAGTTCAGTGACATCTATGTCTGAATCATTTATACTACTTATCTTCGTGTCGTCAGCGAAATTGCTCATATGACTATGATGTGGTCTTGGATGTACTGGAAGATAAAGAGAATGCAGAAACCTTTGACAAATGTTATCATGGTGTAATAGCGCACAAAATACGTGCAAAAGGGATAACTGGCAAAGTGCGGAGATGGATCTTCAACTTTCTAAATAATTGAACACAAAAATTAGTGGTCAACAGAGTTAAATCGGAAGCTGCCATAGTGAAAAGCTCTGTTCCACAAGGCACAGTACTCGCCCCCATCCTGTTCCTCATCCTCATATCAGACATAGACAGAGATTTAATCCACAGCACCATGTCAATTTTTGCAGATAATACTAGGATCTGCATGAGGCTGTCATCTATTGAGGACTGCCTCCTTAACTTCCAAGAAGATATAAACCAAGTTGTCCAATGAGCAACGGAAAACAATATGATGTTCAATGAAGACAAATTTCAACTGTTGAAAGGGTTCGTGGAGGAAAGATTGGTTGTGGCTGGCGCGGCACTCCACTAATCTCAAACAAGTTGATAGACACACACAGGAGGCTTTTATGTTGGCGCACAGAGACGAAGGAACAATCTTGTGTCTTGACCCTCTATGTGGTCCGTAAAATATTGTGCTAGGACCCGTTATAGGGGTAAAAACAAACAGTGGCGGTGAGATGTGGGTGAGTGAGGCAGCGCCCGGTGGAACATCGCATGGTGACTAGGCCTCCGGGATGGGATAAGAGGCACAAAAATATTCTAAGCCGGGCTGGTTTAAAAACCCACAAAATACCACAACACCACAGGGATGGTAAAGCACTCAGAACAGCTAGAACTGGAAGCACAAAGCGACGGTGAAGGCTAGAACTCATGTGGCTTGCTTGAGTACTGGGTTAGTCACCTGGGTTTGGCTGGCTTAACCCGTCACACAGACTGGCTTGAGAACTTGTAACGATGAGCACAGCAGGGGTGGAAAGCTGGCTTAGCAGGCAAGGCTGGTACTTAAGACAGGCTGGATGGTGTAGGGCTTGACTCCCCCCCCACAGACTGGTTGGTGGCTTGGCTTAATTTGCAAACCCAGGTCAACCCCTCCGAAGTAATGCAAATAAGCAAATAACACACTAAGACACAAAGACACCTTTGTAAATATATATATTCTTCCTCAGAATCCGTAGAGTGCATGAATACAGATCAATCGATCAATTCCATCCTTTATTATATCATGATTTGCTCTTATAATTCGTAATGCATTACATTAACATCCATTATGATACTATCCATTAGTTCTAAGTTACATATGTCTTTGTCATTGTATAGAATCAGCCCAGAGCTACCTGCCTGTTCAGCCTATAGCATAGTAGTGTATGTCGAGAGGACATACGTAACATGACTGAGCTGTCAGTATAGCTACTGAATTCCCCTATACATATACTTGTGTAGTATATTGTAGATCATATCCATGTATATATTTAGGCTCCCTTTCAGTAGGCTCAGTGACTAGCATGTGTGACGTCACATGATGCCGTTGTGAGCACTGCACACTTGTCCTCATCCTCAGTTCTCCACACTTAGGTCTACGGCCTACATAGGCAGTCTGGGCTCCACCACTCTCACACACTGCTAATATATGTTAACATCCAACGACTGTGTTTAATTTCAACCATCACATCTCCATGAACCCTCCCAACACAACTACTCCATTATGGAAAACTGTAGGAACTAATAACTAGAACTGAGTATGAGGCCAGCAGTAATAGCCTGGTTGATCAGACCCTAATTCACCATGAGGCCTGGTCTCAGACTGGGCTGTGGGGGCGTTGACCCCCGAAACCCTCTCCAGGTAAATTCCAGGTATGCTACAAACTCTGATCATACAATAGAGCAGAAAAATAATGTGAGGGACCTGGGAGTGGTAATGTCTGAGAAACTCGTATTCAAGGATCACAACAGTGCCACGATCACAGCTGCAAAGAAAATGACAGGATGAATAATGAGAACATTCAAAACAAGACATGCAAAGCCAGTGATGATCTTTTTCAAATCACTTGTTCTCTCTAGGCTGGAATATTGCTATACATTAACATCTCCGTTCAAAGGTGAAATTGCCGATGTAAAGAGTGTACAGAGAACCTTTACTGCACATATAAGCTCCATCAAACACCTCAACTACTGGGAATGCTTGGAAGCACTTAACGTGTACTCGTTGGAACGTTGGCGAAAAAGTTATATCATAATCTATATTTGGAAAATCCTAGAAGGAATGGTCCCAAATCTGCACACAAAAATCACTCGCTACGAAAGTTGTGATGAATGGTTTGAAAAACCTACAAGTTGAAGATTGAGACACTTACGCAGCATATGGGAATTTTATTCAGGAAACGTTTCGCCACACAGTGGCTTCATCAGTCCAATACAAAGAGGAAGGCGTAAGGAGAGGAGGAGTATGAGGTAATCAGTCCCTCAGCCAGGAGTCGATGTGTTCAGTCCATCAATCTTGTAGAATGTACAGCATAGGGCCATAGACGTGGCTTATATACTGTAGTGAGGTGAGGTGAAGCAGGCAGAGGTAGGGTCATAGTGGTACCATCCACTAGTCGAAGTAGGTCTTCGTCCAAAGGTTGAACAAGTGTTGAAGAATTCTTTGTAACAAGATCCCATGATGCTGCAGTGTCTGACAGTTGTGATGAATGGTTTGAAAAACTGACAAGTGTAAGATTGAGACACTTATGCAGCATATGGGAATCTTTATTCACGAAACGTTTCGCCACACAGTGGCTTCTTCAGTCCAATACAAAGAGGAAGGCGTAAGGAGAGGAGGAGTATGAGGTAATCAGTCCCTCAGCCTGGAGTCGATGTGTTCAGTCCATCAATCTTGTAGAATGTACAGCATAGGGCCGTAGAGGTGGCTTATATACTGTAGAGAAGTGAGGTGAAGCAGGCAGAGGCGGGGTCATAGTGGTACCATCCACTAGTCGAAGTAGGTCTTCGTCCAAAGGTTGAACAAGTGTTGAAGAATTCTTTGTAACAAGATCCCATGATGCTGCAGTGTCTGACAGTTGTGATGAATGGTTTGAAAAACCGACTAGTTGAAGATTGAGACACTTATGCAGCATATGGGAATCTTTATTCAGGAAACGTTTCGCCACACAGTGGCTTCATCAGTCCAATACAAAGAGGAAGGCGTAAGGAGAGGAGGAGTATGAGGTAATCAGTCCCTCAGCCTGGAGTCGATGTGTTCAGTCCATCAATCTTGTAGAATGTACAGCATAGGGCCGTAGACGTGGCTTATATACTGTAGTGAGGTGAGGTGAAGCAGGTGGAGGCGGGGTCATAGTGGTACCATCCACTAGTCGAAGTAGGTCTTCGTCCAAAGGTTGAACAAGTGTTGGATGGTACCACTATGACCCCGCCTCTGCCTGCTTCACCTCACCTCACTACAGTATATAAGCCATGTCTACGGCCCTATGCTGTACATTCTACAAGATTGATGGACTGAACACATCGACTCCAGGCTGAGGGACTGATTACCTCATACTCCTCCTCTCCTTACGCCTTCCTCTTTGTATTGGACTGATGAAGCCACTGTGTGGCGAAACGTTTCCTGAATAAAGATTCCCATATGCTGCATAAGTGTCTCAATCTTCAACTTGTCGGTTTTTCAAACCATTCATCACAACTGTCAGACACTGCAGCATCATGGGATCTTGTTACAAAGAATTCTTCAACACTTGTCCAACCTTTGGACGAAGACCTACTTCGACTAGTGGATGGTACCACTATGACCCCGCCTCCGCCTGCTTCACCTCACCTCACTACAGTATATAAGCCACGTCTACGGCCCTATGCTGTACATTCTACAAGATTGATGGACTGAACACATCGACTCCAGGCTGAGGGACTGATTACCTCATACTCCTCCTCTCCTTACGCCTTCCTCTTTGTATTGGACTGATGAAGCTACTGTGTGGCGAAACGTTTCCTGAATAAAGATTCCCATATGCTGCATAAGTGTCTCAATCTGCTACGAAAGTAAAAGACTTGGCAGGCGGTGCAAAATACCCACAATGAAAAGTAGGGGCGCCATTAGTACGCTAAGAGAAAACACCATAAGTGTCCAGGGCCCAAGACTGTTCAACAGCCTCCCACCATGCATAAGGGGAATTACCAACATGCCCCTGGCACAAGAGGGAGCTGGACAGATACTTAAAGTCGGTGCCGCATCAGCCGGGCTGTGGTTCATACGCTGGACTATGTGCAGCCAGCAGTAATAGCCTGGTTGATTAAGCCCTAATCCACCGGGATGCCTGGCTGTGGACCGGGCCGCGGGGACATTGATCCCTGGAATACCCTCTAGGTAGATTCCAGGTAGACATAAGCTGGAGGACCAGGCAGGTATAACAGCGAAGGCACTGCAGTGGATCAGGGAATACCTATCGGGAAGACATTAGTGAGTTACGTGACGAGGTATCAGTGTGGGTGCCTGTGACGAGCGGGGTTCCACAAGGGTCAGTCCTAGCACCGGTGCTGTTTCTGGTATATGTGAACATGTCGGAAGAATTGACTCAGAAGTGTCCCTGTATGCAGATGATGTGAAGTTAATAAGTACTACAAAGAGATCTGGACAGGCTGCAGGCCTGGTCCAGAAACTGGCTCTTGGAGTTCAACCCCACCAAGTGCAAAGCCATGAAGATTGAGGAAGGGCAAAGAGGCCGCAGACGGAGAACAGTCCAGGGGGCCAGAGACTACAAACGTCACTCAAGGAAAGGGATCTTTGGGCGAGTATAACACCGAGCACATATGAGGTGCACATCAACTATATAACTGCTGCAGTATATGGGCGCCTAGCAAACCTAAGAATAGCATTCCGACGTCTCAATAAAGAATCATTCAGGACCCTGTACACCGTGTATGTCAGGCCTGTATTGGAGTATGCAGCACCATTTTCGAACCCACAAGGTACTAGCCAAGCAAGTAAGGAAATTAGAGAAAGTGCAGAGGTTTGCTAGAAGACTAGTCCCGGAGCTAAGGGGCATGTCCTACGAGAAGAGGTTAAGGGAAATCGACCTGACGACACTGGAGGACAGGAGAGAAGGGGAGATATGATAACGACATATAAAATACTGAGAGGAATTGACAAGGTGGACTGAGACAGAAAGTTCCAGAGATGGGACACAGCAACAAGGGGACACAATTGGAAGTTGAAGACTCAGATGAATCACAGGGATGTTAGGAAGTATTTCTTCAGTCACAGAGTTGTCAGAAAGTGGAACAGTCTGGGAAGTGATGTAGTGGAGGCGGATCCATACACAACTTTAAGAAGAGGTATGATAAACCACAACTAGGTGAGAACACACACACACACACACACACACACACACACACACACACACACACACACACACACACACACACACACACACACACACACACACACACTTGTATACTACGGCCTTGTGCACAGCCACCACCCACCTACCCACCCGCCCACCCACTCACCACCTACCACGCCCACCCGTTTACCACACCCACTCACCACCTACCACCCCCACTAACCACCACCAGGAACACCCTGGCCTCCACTAACTGTTATGACCTTCACTGCATCAGCTTCCTGAAGCACTCTTTTATTAAATCATTTACAACTGTAGTGTCGTAATTGTTATGAGAGAAGCCATGTTCGTCATCTGTGTGTGTGGGGGGGGGGTCGAGGCATGTCTCCTAGCCCTGCCTCAGCCATGTTCGTCATCTGTGTGTGTGGGGGGGTCGAGGCACGTCTCCTAGCCCTGCCTCAGCCATGTTCATCATCTGTGTGTGTGTGTGGGGGGGGGTCGAGGCATGTCTCCTAGCCCTGCCTCAGCCATGTTCGTCATCTGTGTGTGTGGGGGGGTCGAGGCATGTCTCCTAGCCCTGCCTCAGCCATGTTCATCATCTGTGTGTGTGTGGGGGGGGGGTCGAGGCATGTCTCCTAGCCCTGCCTCAGCCATGTTCGTCATCTGTGTGTGTGGGGGGGTCGAGGCATGTCTCCTAGCCCTGCCTCAGCCATGTTCATCATCTGTGTGGGGGGGTCGAGGCACGTCTCCTAGCCCTGCCTCAGCCATGTTCATCATCTGTGGGTGTGGGGGGGTCGAGGCATGTCTACTAGCCCTGCCTCAGCCATGTTCATCATCTGTGTGTGGGGGGGTTGAGGCATGTCTCCTAGCCCTGTCTCAGCCATGTTCATCATCTGTGTGTGTGGGGGGGGAGGGTCGAGGCATGTCTTCTAGCCCTGCCTCAGCCATGTTCATCATCTGTGTGTGGGGGGGGAGGGTCGAGGCATGTCTCCTAGCCCTGCCTCAGCCATGTTCATCATCTGTGTGTGTGGGGGGGGAGGGTCGAGGCATGTCTTCTAGCCCTGCCTCAGCCATGTTCATCATCTGTGTGTGTGGGGGGGGAGGGAGAGATATATCATAATCTACACTTGGAAAATCTTGGAAGGAATGGTCCCAAATCTGCACACAGAAATCACTCCCTACGAAAGTAAAAGACTGGGCAGGCGATGCAAAATGCCGCCAATAAGAGAAAACACCATAAGTGTCCGGGGCCCAAAACTGTTCAACAGCCTCCCATCAAGCATTAGGGGAATTGCCAATAAACCCCTGGCTGCCTTCAAGAGAGAGCTGGACAGATACCTAAAGTCAGTGCCGGATCAGCCGGGCTGTGGCTCGTACGTCGGACTGCGTGCGGCCAGCAGTAACAGCCTAGTTGATCAGGCCCTGATCCATCGGGAGGCCTGGTCGTGGACCGGGCCGCGGGGGCGTTGATTCCCGGAATAACCTCCAGGTAACCTCCAGGTATGTCTTCTAGCCCTGCCTCAGCCATGTTCATCATCTGTGTGTGGGGGGGGAGGGTCGAGGCATGTCTTCTAGCCCTGCCTCAGCCATGTTCATCATCTGTGTGTGGGGGGGAGGGTCGAGGCATGTCTTCTAGCCCTGCCTCAGCCATGTTCATTATCTGTGTATTTGTAGGGGGTCGAGACATGTCTCCTGACAACGTTTCTTCAATAATATTCCCAGGACTTGTCGTACCTACTCTGGTAACTGTGTGTGGAAGCCAGCCTCCCCCACCCAGCTGGTTGCTCCACCTTGCCACAACATCACTGAAATATTTCCAGACGTCTGTGTGGCTCACCTGTGTTTTCGTACTCATCTGTGTCACTTTGTACCGGGTCTTCGCGTGAGTCTGTGGCTCTCTGTTCTGTTGACGCATCTATGTATCTTATACGTCATGACTGTGTCTCTCCCAGTCATTCACTCTTCCGAGATGTTTGGCTCAGCCTGGCCCAGGGAGTAGACATACTCTCGAAGTTAGTCAAAGGTATATCAAAGGTATGTTTCCTCACTGTGATGTCCACCCCCCCCCCCTCCCCATCACAGTTTCTGGACTAGTCTGATTCTAAACCTCTAGATATTTTCAACCTTGTGAATATTATGTGGAGGTTCAACGCTGGTGCTGCCTACTCAGTGGCTGGTGCTACCACGTCATTATTAACGAATCTTTGTTACACATCACAGGGTCGTCACGGATTACTTCTTCAGCCTCAGGGTAGTTACGCAGTGGTAGTGACCGGGAGGTTGGGTATTGACCGGGAGGTTGGGTAGTGACCGGGAGATTGGGTAGTGACCGGGAGATTGGGTAGTGACCGGGAGGTTGGGAAGTGACCGGGAGGTTGGGTAGTGACCGGGAGGTTGGGTAGTGACCGGGAGGTTGGGTAGTGACCGGGAGGTTGGGTAGTGACTGGGAGGTTGGGTAGTGACCGGGAGGTTGGGTAGTGGCCGGGAGGTTGGGTAGTGAACGGGAGGTTTGGTAGTGACCGGGAGGTTGGGTAGATGGCAACGTGGATGTGCAGGTTCAAGGATAAACAGGTACTACAGCCCCTCTCCCCCACGATACTGGTGAACCAGGTTCTATGTTGTCACTAGGCCAGGCCGGGAGCTGTGACTAAATTCCCCCCGCCCACCACAACAATCCAGGTACACACATACACACACAGACACGTATACACACACACACACACACACACACACACACACACACACACACACACACACACACACACACACACACACACACACACACAAGTGCAAAGGTTTGCAGCAAGACGACACTGGATGACAGGAGAGATAAGGGCGACATGATAACGACATATAAAATACTGAGCGGAACTGACTAGGTGAACAGAGACAGAATGTTCCAGAGATGGGACACAGCAACAAGGGGACACATTTGGAAGTTGAAGACACAGATGACTCACAGGGATGTTAGGAAGTATTTCTTCAGTCACAGAGTAGTCATGAAGTGGAATAGTTTGAGAAGCTATGTAGTGGCGGTAGGATCCATACATAGCTTTAATCAGAGGTATGATAAAGCTCATGGTGCAGGGAGAGTGACAAAGTAGCGACCAGCGAAGAGGCGGGGCCAGGAGCTATGACTCGACCCCTGGAACCACGACCATGAGTACAACTAGGTGAGTACGCATATGCACACACACACACACACACTCACACACACACACACACACACACACACACACACACACACACACACACACACACACACACACACACACACACACGCACACACACGCACACACGCATACACATACACATACGCACACACACACACACACACACACACAGTGGAGACAGGAAGGACTCTGGGAACACAGGACTGATGGGGACACCAACAGGGAATACACCACCAACAAGTGTTGGATGACATACACACAACTGAGGAGGAGATGAAGAAGCTAAGTGACCTTGATACCTCAAAAGCGATGGGGCCGGACAACATCTCCCCATGGGTCCTTAGAGAGGGAGCATAAATGCTGTGTGTGCCACTAACCACAATCTTCAACACATCCCTTGAAACTGGGCAACTACTTGAGGTATGGAAGACAGCAAATGTAGTTCCCATTTTTAAAAAAGGAGACAGAAAAGAGGCACTAAACTATAAACCAGTGTCACTGACGTGTATAGTATGCAAAGTCATGGAGAAGATTATCAGGAAGAGAGTGGTGGAGCACCTGGAACGGAACAAGAGTATAAACACAACTAGCACGGATTCATGGAAGGCATATCCTGTGTCACAAACCTTCCGGAGTTTTATGGTCAAGTAACAGAAGTAAGACACGAGAGAGAGGGGGATGGGTTGATTGCATTTTCTTGGACTGCAAGAAGGCCTTCGACACAGTTCCTCATAAGAGATTAGTTCAGAACTAGAGGTTCAGGCGCGTATAATTGGAAGGGCACTGCAATGGATCAGAGAATACCTGACAGGGAGACAACAACGAGTCATGGTACGTGATGAGGTATCACAGTGGGCACCTGTGACGAGCGGGGTCCCACAGGGGTCGGTCTTTGGGCCAGTGCTATTTTTGGTATATGTGAATGACATAATGGAAGGGGTAGATTCAGAAGTGTCCCTGTTCGCAGATGATGTGAAGTTAATGAGGAGAATTAAATCAGATGAGGATCAGGCAGGACTTCAAAGAGACCTGGACATACTGGACACCTGGTCCAGCAACTGGCTTCTCGAATTTAACCCCGCCAAATGCAGAGTCATGAAGATCGGGGAAGGGTAAAGAAGACAGCAGACAGAGTATAGGCTAGGTGGCCAAAGACTGCAAACCTCGCTCAAGAAAAAAATCTTGGGATGAGTATAACACCGAGCACGTCTCCGGAAGCACACATCAACCAGATAACTGCTGCAGCATATGGGCGCCAAACAAACCTGAGAATAGCGTTCCGATACCTAAGTAAGGAATCTTTCAAGACACTGTACATCGTGTACATCAGGCCCATACTGGAGTATGCAGCACCAGTTTGGAACCCACACCTGGTCAAGCACGTCAAGAAATTAGAGAAAATGCGAAGGTTTGCGACAAGATTAGTTCCAGAGCTAAGGGGAATGTCCTACGAAGAAAGGTTAAGGTTGAGGGAAACACTGGATGACAGGAGGGTTAGGGGAGACATGATAACGACATACAAAATACTTCTTGGAATAGACAATGTGGACAGAGACAGGATGTTCCAGAGAGGGGACACAGAAACAAGGGGTCACACTTGGAAGTTGAAGACTCAGATGAGTCAAAGGGATGTTAGGAAGTATTTCTTCAATCGTAGAGTAGTCAGGAAGTGGAACAGTCTGGCGAGTGATGTAGTGGAGGCAGGAACGATACATAGCTTTAAGACGAGGTATGATAAAGCTCATGGAGCAGGGAGAGTTAGAGGACCTAGTAGCGTTCAGTGAAGAGGCGGGGCCAGGAGCTGAGTATCGACCCCTGCAACCACAATTAGGCGAGTACAATTAGGTGAGCACACGCACACACACACACACACACACACACACACACACACACACACACACACACACACACACACACACACACACACGCGCGCGCGCGCGCGAGGCAAAAAAAGTGGACCAGGAAAAAACTTGTCTTGGTGGGTGGGTGATGGTAACTGGTCCTTGGTGGTGGGTTTTACCGGGTGTGTGTGGTGGGCTCTTATGAAAGAAGGGTGGGTGGGTGGGGTTACCTTGTCAAAATTGAAAATCCATTTCCAGCTTCCCCTGGTGTACCCCTCACCTTCAGTTTACCTGTCAACTCTCCGAAACTACATTTGTCAGAAACCTTTGCAAAATCCGTGTATACCTCATCTGTATTTTGGTTTTCATCCAACTCCTCCATAATCGTGTTACCGTTGCTTAGTAACTGTGACGAACATGGTCTCGCATTCTTTAAATCTGTGTTGGATGGGTTGTGTGGGTTAACATAAGAACATAAGAACGAAGGAACACTGCAGAAGGCCTACTGGCCCATGTGAGGCAGGTCCAAGTCTCCTACCGGCTTAAGCCAATGCACCCAACCTAGTCAGGTCAGGTCACATTGACTTAAGGGAGGAACACAGCAACCGACCTGGTAGCACAAGCTATCAGGTCCAACTCACACCCACCCACATCCACTCATGTATTTATCCAACCTATTTTTAAAGCTACACAACGTTCTGGCCTCTATAACGGTACTTGGGAGTTTGTTCCACTCATCCACAACTCTATTACCAAACCAGTGCTTTCCTATATCCTTCCTGAATCTGAATTTTTCCAACTTAAAACCATTGCTGCGAGTCCTATCTAGGCTAGATATTTTCAGCACACTATTTACATCCCCTTTATTTATTCCTGTCTTCCATTTATACACCTCAATCATATTCCCCCTAATTCTACGTCTTTCTAGAGAGTGCAGATTCAGGGCCCTTAGTCTATCCTCATAGGGAAGGTTTCTGATACATGGGATCAACTTTGTCATCCTCCTTTGTACATTTTCCAGAGAATTTATATCCATTCTGTAATACGGTGACCAAAACTGTGCAGCATAATCTAAATGAGGCCTAACCAAGGATGTATAGAGTTGAAGAACAACCTGAGGACTCCTATTATTTATGCTTCTTGATATGAAGCCAAGGATTCTATTAGCTTTATTGCGAACACTTATGCACTGTTGTCTTGGTTTCAGATTACTGCTAACCAGAACTCCTAAATCTTTTTCGCAATCCGTAATATTAAGATCTACATTATTTAGTTTATATGTGGCATGGTTATTGTCCTGTCCAACATTTAGAACTTTGCATTTGTCTATATTAAACTGCATCTACCACTTCTCCGACCACTGCATCAGTCTATTCAAATCTTCCTGGAGTGCTCGAATGTCCTCGTCAGAATGAATTCGACGGCCTATTTTGGTGTCATCGGCAAACTTGTCGATGTCGCTCTTTATGCCCTCATCTATGTCGTTTATGTAGATTGTGAACAGCAGGGGGCCCAACACCGACCCCTGTGGAACACCGCACGTGACGCTTCCCCACTTTGATTTCTCCCCATTTATGCAAACTCTCTGCTGCCTATTTGTCAACCATGCCTCTATCCAGGAAAAAATTTCTCCTCCTATTCCATGTGCCTTAATTTTCCTCAATAGTCTCTGATGTGGGACCCTGTCAAAAGCCTCACTGAAGTCCATATACACAATATCATATTCATTACCATGATCTACCTCCTCAAATACCTTAGTGAAAAAAGTTAATAAATTCGTAAGGCAGGAACGCCCCTTTGTAAAACCATGCTGAGATTCGTTGATTAATTTATACTTTTCAAGGTGGCTATGAACTGCCTCGGCAATTATTGATTCCATAAATTTTCCCACTATGGAGGTTAGGCTTATTGGTCTATAGTTCGAAGCTAAGGACCTGTCACCTGTTTTGAAAATAGGAATCACATTTGCCATTTTCCACTTATCTGGCACCATGCCAGTTACTAGTGATATGTTGAAAGGATTAGCCAAAGGTGTGCTAAGCTCCTCTTTACATTCCTTTAGAACCCTTGCATACAGTTCATCAGGGCCTGGGGATTTGTTAGGTTTTAATTTATCTATTTGCCTAAGGACCATGTCACTTGTGACTCTAATCATGCACAGTTTATTATCTTGTTCTACATAATTTATCATTACTGGAATATCGCTGGTATCCTCCTGTGTAAAAACTGAGAGGAAGTATGTGTTAAAAATTCTACACATTTCCTTATCACTGTCAGTGAGCTGACCCGAGGAACTTTTGAGTGGGCCTATCTTGTCCCTGATCTTACTTCTGTATACCTGAAAGAATCCTTTTGGGTTAGTCTTCGATTCTCTTGCAACTTTAACCTCATAATCTCTTTTTGCTTTTCTAATTCCCTTTTTTATTTCTCTCTTTAACTGAATATATCGATTTCTTAATTGCCCCTCTCCTCTTTTGATTTGCCTATATATGCCTCTCTTTTGACCAATCAGATATTTTAATCTATTGTTCATCCATTTAGGATCATTTTTGTTTGATCTGATTTCCCTATTTGGAACATAATTTGACTGAGCAGCTAGAACTATGCCCTGGAAAGCATCATATCGGCAACCATCACCACCTACCTGACCCTTAGTCAGGTCATTCCAGTTCAGCCCACCTAAGTAATTTTTCAGTCCTATGAAATCAGCCAAGCGAAAGTCAGGGACGGAGACTTGATTGCCATTATTAGGGGAATTCCATGATATATTAAAACTGAGTGATTTGTGATCACTTTCCCAAGCTCATCATTAACCTCAAGATTATTAATTAGTGTTTCCCTACTGGCAAGAACCAAGTCAATGAGGTTATTTCCCCTAGTTGGCTCTGTCACAAACTGTTTTAAAAAACAATCCTGGATCGTATCAAGAAAGTCACCTGACTCTAAATTTCCTGTCAAATTGCTCCAGTCAATCTGTCTATAGTTGAAATCTCCCAACATTTTCGTATGTAGATGCCTTACGAATTTCGTCCCATAGAAGTTTACTGCACTCCCTATCAAGATTTGGGGCCCTGTAAATCACACCCAAAATTAGTTTTTCTCGGCCCTCGAGAAGCTGTAACCAAACAGATTCAGTGGCTGACGCTTCTAATTTAATATCTTGTCTAACACAACAATTTAAATTGTCTCTGACATACATCGCTACTCCACCACCTTTCCTGTTGACCCTGTCAGTGTGGAATAATTTATAGCCTTGTATGTGACATTCAGAGGGCATCTCTCTCTCTTTCAGATTGAGCCAGGTCTCTGTTATAGCAATAATATCTATGTTTCCTGCACTTGCAATTAATCTTAGCTCATCTATCTTATTTCTTACACTCCTGCTATTAGTATAGTAAACCTTAAGGGAGCTAGTCCCTTGCTGCCCTCTGCTGTCCCCCTTTGTTTGCTGACCTGATCTATTGTCTTTATTTATAACTTCATGCTGAATGCCTTTTATACATTTACTGTTTCCAACCCTAGTTTTGCAACCTGCTTGTTTCCCACACACACCCATACCTCTATCTTCCATCAGTTTAAAATCATAGGCATTTCACCAATGGCCTTCTCAGTCGAGTCTGCAAGTGCTACCACCCCTGCCCCAGAGAGATGTACCCCATCCCTTTTATACATATCATGTTTGCCATAAAAGTTGTTCCAGTTGTCAATGAATGGGATTGCAAGTTCCTTGCAGTATCTGTCTAGCCAGCAATTTACACCAATTGCCCTAGACAACCATTCATTTCCTACTCCCCTTCTAGGCAAGATGCTACATATGATTTGGATCCCTCCCTTAGACTTAATGGAATCTATAGCTGACCTGTACTTATCTAGCAGCTCTTCTCTCCTACCCTTCCCAATATCATTTCCACCAGCACTGAGACAGATAATGGGCTTGTTCCCATTACCTGACATGATATTATCCAGCCTGTTGACAATGTCCCCAACACCAGCTCTAGGGAAGCACACTCTATCTCTCATCTTCTTATTCCTATTACAAAAAGCATGGTCAATATATCTTACCTGAGAGTCACCAACCACAAGAATGCGCTTACCTCCATTAGCAGGGGCAGTAGTACCCTTACCTTCACTGGCCACTGAAGTACATTCATCCTGAAGAACAGAGAAGCGATTTCCTACCTTCAGATCTTCACTCTTAACTTTCCTTACTCTGATGCGCCTCCCATTACTGTGAACCACTCGCCACTTGTAGCAGATGACGAACTCTAGTTCAAGTCCCTTCACTGCCGTCAACATGACTTAAGAAATCGTAATGACACGATTGCAAACAAACCGCGGGTTCAATCCCGGCCGGGGGTATGGTTTGTTTGCAATCGTGTCATTACGATTTCTTAAGTCTTGTAGCAGGTGCTGGGCTGCACCTCACTGCTGGTAGCCGTTGCTACCTCCCCCACTACAGCCTCCTCACAGCGAGAGACAGACTGCACCTCACTGCTAGAAGCCTCATTCCCCACAACTCCAGCCACCTCACACTCTCTCCCAGACCCATTGAGGTGGACCTTCAGCCTCCTAATCTCCTCCTGGAGAAGCAAGACCTCCTCCTTCAACTCTCCAACCTCAATTTTTAAAACACTGCAGAAGCAAGTCATGCTTTGTAACCGTCCACGCTAATCCCTAAAGCAGCTCAGGGTCTGTGACCTCACGTGACGACTGACCACTGACCACTGACCACTGAACGACTGACCACTGACCACTCTAGTGAGTCTTTGAAGGTTACACATGCAATGTAATGTGAGCCTTTATTAAGTAAATAAATATCTTTATTTACAACAAGTACATAATACAAGGTATACAGTCCTAGCTGACATCAATGACATACTACTATACAGAAAGCCGCTTGTTATGCAAAGCATTTCGGGCCAATTAGGTCAGTTTTGTCCCAGGATGCGACCCACACCAGTCGACTAACACCCAGGTACCAATTTTATACTGATGAGTGAACATAGACAACCGGTGTAAGGAAACACGTCCAATGTTTCCACCCTTTAGCCGGGAATCGAACCCGGACCCTCACCGTGTGAAGCGAGAGCTTTTGCCGCTAGGCCACGGGGCACCATTGACTATTGGCTACGTTTCGCCCATACAGTGGACTTTATCAAGTCACAAACAGATAGATCTGTTAGTGACTTGATAAAGCCCACTGTATGGGCGAAACATTGTCAGTAAAGTATCTCGTTATACTTTATTTGCATCTATTTTTCCACTGTGTTGGTATTTTATACCATTTATCTTCACTCTGGGATCTCGCCTCGGCCTTAAATCTTCCTCCAAAGAACACTGAGTGCTCGTACCAGGGGTATTTTGAATTTTCTTTTTAAGTAAGGAATTATACAACACTTGTCCAGGAGCTGCCTGAATAGACAAGTGTTCTATTTTTTTCGAATTCTCCAGGTTTTATATTTATGTCAATTGTATGATCTTTGAGGCCTTCATGGACAATGAAAAAAAAATCTGCGTTCTATCGTCGTCGTCGCTTGTAGATCTGGTATCTGGAATGAATGATAGGCTTCGGAGGCTTCTTATTTTATTTGGGATCTTGTAAACAGGCAGTGTGTTTAAGTGCCCTGAGAGCCAACAAGAGAGTGATTCCAGGTTGAGTGGGCGCCAAGTGAGAGCGAGGCAGGTCTGAGAATGCCCACCTCGAGGCCTGACCTCTGGCGGAAACTTTGGAAACTAGGCATGTAGCAAGGGGTCTAGTTGTCCACCCTTCTTTCGTTCAATGGGCTGCTGAACATTCATACAGATGTTACTGAATTTCGCTCAATTCTTTTCCATCATCGGTATATGTACCTTCTGTGATAAATGATTCCAGTTTTCACTTAGTTCTCATCTAGGATTATGTATGTGTGTATTTGTGGTTTTGCTGTCTCCGGACAGCTGTTGTTCCCATAGTCAGTGGCTAACGCGACGGTCTGGAGTTTTGAAACTCTCTGAACGCGGGTTCAGACCCCACCCGTGGTATGGTTTGTTTGCAATCGTGTCATTACGATTTCGTGAGTCAGTCTTCTTGTTGATGCGAAAGTTTAAGATTTTGTTCTAGCTCTGTGATCTCTCAGCGAAGATTATCCTTCCTTCTCTCTGACATTCAAATTTTTAGCAGTTCCACAACCTTTTTTTACTCGTCTGTATATTCTTCTAGGCTCTTATTATATATCTGTACTCAGCTTTTTCAAGCGCTGGGGAGGGTTTAAGGTGTTCATGACTGTTTCCCAGCGTACGTCTGATTCTCCTTCGTTTATTATGCCCCAATCAATTTCCTGATTGTTAAAGTTAAATTTACTGAGCATCTGTTCTTGTGTCCTACTTATGGAGGTCTTGGTCCCAGATCTGCACACTGCTGTAACAACATGTTAGTGAGATATATGGATGTGTGTGTAAAATAATCCAGTGAAAAACATGGACGCAGTGGGCACAATAAGAGAACACTGTAATAACATCCGTGTTACCAGACTAACACTCTAGCACAAGATATCAGAAATACTGCCGGAGCAATTGTAGATGCCTTCAAGAGGAAATTAAATATGGATCTCTGCTACGTGCCTGATCAGTCAAGTTGTGATGAATGTGTTGGTCAACAAGCCATTTTCAGCAACAGCACTGTTGATCAGACAAGCACCAGGGCCGGAATACGGGACTAGGAGAACACTGACAATGGTTAGACTTACTGAGGAGAATCCCTGGCAACACTGCCAGTGGTTGATTAGTTAACTGGATTTAAAGCCTATCCACTACACGAGGGTTATTTAGGCCGCATATTCACCGCCGATCAAGACTATTTTAATCACTGAAAGAGGGAATGAAGGAGCTCCCATTGTACAATTCTGAGGGACGTCCCTCCTGGGTGTCCCAGGAAGCGGGAGAGAAACTGGGACACCCAAGAGGTGGAGATCTTGCTGGGAACGACCTTGAGGGACTCTGGTGAAGTAGGATGCCCCAGGATGTGGGCAGTAAGGCAGGATGCCCCAGGATGTGGGTAGTGAGGCTAGGACAATGTACAGCTCCAGGTCCTTAATTGTCGTACACTTCAGTTCTCAGTACCCGCATGATCACACACACACACACACACACACACACACACACACACACACACACACACACACACACACACACACATACACACACACACACACACACACACACACACACACACAGACACACACACACACACACAGACACACACACACACACACACACCAGTGTCGACCTGACGACATTGGAAAACAGGAGAGGAGGAGGGGGGGTAAGATAACGACATACAAAATACTGAGAGGAATCGACAAGGTGGACAGACAGGATGTTCCACAGATGGGCCACAGCAGCAAGGGGTCATTGAGACACTTATGCAGCATATGGGAATCTTTATTCAGGAAACGTTTCGCCACACAGTAGCTTCATCAGTCCAATACAAAGAGGAAGGCGTAAGGAGAGGAGGAGTATGAGGTAATCAGTCCCTCAGCCTGGAGTCGATGTGTTCAGTCCATCAATCTTGTAGAATGTACAGCATAGGGCCGTAGACGTGGCTTATATACTGTAGTGAGGTGAGGTGAAGCAGGCGGAGGCGGGGTCATAGTGGTACCATCCACTAGTCGAAGTAGGTCTTCGTCCAAAGGTTGAACAAGTGTTGAAGAATTCTTTGTAACAAGATCCCATGATGCTGCAGTGTCTGACAGTTGTGATGAATGGTTTGAAAAACCGACAAGTTGAAGATTGAGACACTTATGCAGCATATGGGAATCTTTATTCATGAAACGTTTCGCCACTGTGTGGCGAAACGTTTCCTGAATAAAGATTCCCATATGCTGCATAAGTGTCTCAATCTTCAACTTGTCGGTTTTTCAAACCATTCATCACAGCAAGGGGTCAGTTGGAAGCTGGAAACTCAGATGAGTCACGGGATGTTAGGAAGTATTTGTTCAGTCATAGAGCTGTCAGGAAGTGGAATAATCTGGAGAGTGATGTAGTGGCAGGATCTATCCATAGCTTTAAGAAGAGGTATGATAAATCTCCACGAGCAATGAGAGTGAACCTTGTAGCGACCAGTGAAGAGGCGGGGCCGGGAGCTAAGAATCAACTTCTGCAACCACAATTAGGTGAGTACACACACACATGACGCACTTTAAGAATCTTGGCTACAGCCTCCCACCCCAGCCAGACCTTGGAAACACAAGACTGGTTACACAGTTACAACCTCTGTGCTCATACGCGAGTACGAGACACACACACGACGTTTCCCTCTTAAACAGAACTTTTTTTCATGTGGCGAAAAAGCTCTATCTAGAGTAATGAGAAAGGTCGCCCAGGTAAAGGCTTTTGTTCACATAGCTGTGGGTGTCCTAAGTCCTTCTTCCACCGTTAAGGTCGTCAGGTCCAGCCATAACCTTGTTACCCCGTGTATACACATCTCTACATTGCTTTGTTTGGGGAATTACTTCTACTTCTGCTACTGTACTACTACTACTATTACTACTACTACTACAACTACTACTATTATTATTATTATTGCTACTACTACTACTATTACTACTACAACTACTACTACTACTACTACTACTACTACTACTACTACTACTACTATTATTATTACTACTACTACTACCACTACTACCAATACCGTTACTTCTACTACCACTACTACTATTAGCACCACCCCCTCCACTGCTACTACCATTATCATTACTATTACTACCACCACTACTACCACCACTACCACCACCAATACCACCACCACTACCACCACCACTACCACCACCACTACCACCATATCCCTCTTCCGACCATTCTTCTGGTTTCTGTTTTTTTCCTCGCTTATTTGTGACTTGACAATGGTCCAAGGTATACGGAGACGTCTGTTTCCTCTGCTAAGCTTGTGGTAGTGGTGCATATTAAGGTACCAACCTCACGAAAGACATACATCTCTCAGTTTAAATACCCTGAGAGACAGACATCAGTGTATATAAACTGAGAGATACACACCTCTCGCTGTATATATATAAACACATAAGAAAGAAGGAATACTGCAACAGGCCTACTGGCCCACGCGAGGCACGTCCAAGTCTCCTACCGGCTTAAGTCAATGACCAAACCCTCCCCTCCACTAAAGGAGCACGGCGTCAGACCTATTAGCACAAGCTAGTCAGGTTCAACTCACACCCATCCACACCCACTCATGTATTTATCTAACTTATTTTTAAAACTACACAACGTTTTAGCTTCTATGACAGTACTCGGGAGTTTGTTCCATTCATCCACGACTCTATTACTAAACCAGTGCTTTCCTATATACTTCCTGAATCTGAATTTTTTTAACTTAAAGCAATTGCTGCGAGTCCTGTCTAGGCTAGATATTTTCAGCACGTTATTTACATTCCCTTCATTAATTCTTGTTTTCCATTTATACACCCCAATCATATCTTCCCTATTTCTATGTCTTTCTAGAGAGTGCAGATTCAGGGCCCTCAGTCTATCCTCATAGGGAAGATTTCTTAATACATGGGATCAACTTTGTCATCCTCCGTCGTACGTTTTCCAGAACATTTATATCAATTCTGTAATACGGTGACTAAAACTGTGCAGAATAATGTAAATGAGGCATAACCAAGGATATATAAAGTTGAAGAACAACCTGAGGACTTCTATCATTTATGCTTCTTGATATGAAGCCAAGGATTCTGTTCACTTTTTTGCGAACACTTATGCACTGTTGTCTTGGTTTTAGATTACTGCTAACCAGAACTCTTAAATCCTTTTTGCAATCAGTAATATTATGATCTTCATTATTTAGCTTATATGTAGCATAGTTATTTTCCTGTCCAATGTTTAGAACTTTGCATTTGTCTATATTAAACTGCATCTGCCACTTCTCCGACCACTGCATCAGTCTATTCAAATCTTCCTGGAGTCCTGGTGTCCTCATTAGAATAAATTGGACGGCCTTTTTGGTGTCATCGGCAAACTTGTTTATGTTGCTATTTATTTCATCTATGTCGTTTATGTAGATTGTGAACAGCAGGGGGCTCAACACTGACCCCTGTGGAACACCGCTCATGACGTTTCCCCACTCTGATTTCTCCCCATTTATGCAAACTCTCTGCTGCCTATTTGTCAACTTTACCTCTATCCAGGAAAAAATTTCTCCTCCTATTGTGTGTGCCTAAATTTTCATCAGTAGTCTCTGATGTAGGACTGAATGAAAAGCCTTACTGAAGTCCATATACACAGTATCATATTCGTTACCATGATCTACCTCTTTAAATACCTTAGTGAAAAAAAAAATAATAAATTCCTAGGCAGGAACGCCCTTGCTGAGATCAATTTATGCTTTTCGTGATGGCTACGAGTTGCCTCGGCAATTATTGATTCCATAAATTTTTCCACTCTGGAGGTTAGGCTTATTGGTCTATAGTTCGAAGCTAAGGACCTGTTGCTATTTTCCACTTATTTGGCACTATGCCAGTTTGTAGTGATATGTTGAAAAGATTAGCCAAAGGTTTCCTAAGCTCCTCTTAACATTCCTTTAGAACCCTTGCATAAAGTTCATCAGGGTCTGGGGATTTGTTAGGTTTAAATTTATCTATTTGTCTAAGGACCATGTCACTTGTGACCCTAATCGTGCGCAGTTTATTATCTTTTCTACATAATTTATTATTTCTGGAATATCGCTAGTATCTTCCTGTGTAAAAACTGAGAGGAAGTATGTGTTAAAAATTCTACACATTTCCTTATCACTGCTGGTGAGCTGACCCGAGTAACTTTTGAGTGGCCCTATTTTGTCCCTAATCTTACTTCTGTATACCTGAAAGAATCTTTTGGGTTAGTTTTTGATTCAGTTGTAACATTAACCTCATAACCTCTCTTTGCTTTTCTTATTCCACTTTTTCTCTTTAACTGAATATATTGATTTCTTAACTGCCCCTCTTCTCTATTGATTCACCTGTATATGTTTCTCTTTTGAACAATGAGATATTTTAATCTATTGTTTACCCATTTAGGATAATTTTCCTGATTTCCCTATTCGGAACATAAGTTGTCTGAGCAGCTAGAACTATGCTCTGGAAAATGTCATGTTGGCAGCCATCACCACCTACCTGACCAATAGTCAGGTCATTCCAGTTCAGCCCACCCAGGTAATTTCTCAGTCCTATGAAATCAGCCAAGCAGAAGTCAGGGATAGAGACTTGATTGCCATTATTAGGGTAATTTCATCATTAACCTCAAGATTATTAATTAGTGATTCCCTCCTGGCAAAAACCAAGTCAAGCAGTAACTGTCTAGCCAGCAATTTGTACCAATTGCCCTAGAGATCCATTCATTGCCCACTCCCCTTCTAGGCAAGATGTTACATATGACTGGGACCCCTCCCTTAGACCTAATTAAATCTATAGCTGATTTGCACTTATCTATCATCTCTTCTCTCCTACCCTTCCCGATATCATTTCCACCAGCACTGAGACAGATACTGGGCTTGTTCCCATTACCTGACATGATATTATCCAACCTGTTGACTATGTTGCCAACACCAGCTCCAGGAAAACGCACTCTCTGTCTCACCTTCTTATTCCTATTATAGAAAGCACGGTCTGTATATCTTACCTGTGAGTTACCAACCACACGAATGCGTTTACCTCTATTAGCAGGGGAAGTAGTGCCTTTACCGTCACTGACCACTGAAGTACATTCATCCTGAAGAACTGAAGAACAGAGAAGCGATTTCCTACCTTCAAATCTTCTCTCTTATCTTTCCTTATTTTGATGATCCTTCCATTATTAGGAATCACTCACCACTTGTAGCAGGTGCTGGAGTGCTCCTCACTGCTGGTAGCCTCATTCCCCTCACCCACTCCAGCCACCTCACACTCTCATACCCATCGAGGTGAACCTTCAACCTCTTAATTTCCTCCTGGAGAAGTAGGATCTCCTCCTTCAACACTCTAACCTCATATTTTAAAACACTGCAAAAACAAGCCATGGTTTTGTAAGCTTCCACACTAATCCCTAAAGCAGCTCAGGACCATATGACCACTTGTGACCACTGACCACCCCTTAGTATATATACAAACTGGGGAAAGCAGTTCTGTGTTTTACAGTGCATATATACTGAGGATATAAAGATCTCAGCGTAAGAGATAACTGAATAAAGGGAAGTGTAACAAGTAGACTAAGAGGTAACTCAATAAAGAGAGTAAGAGTAAAAGCTAAGAGTTATCTCATTAACTAACAAGAGTGCGAGATTCATTAAAACTTAATAAACATATCAGAAGTGTTACTGATAGGAAACTGGCACACAGGGGCCAGGAGCTGAGTCTCGACCCTCCCTCTCCCCACCCGGGTCCTAGGGGTAGGGGAAGGGGAAGGGGGAAGATGAATCATACCCACGAAGAGATTAGCATCTCCTTGTCTCTGCTGATTATGTTTGTAGTTCCTACTTTATCGGGTTTTATTTCTGCACTTGATGCGTTCTTGGTGGGTGATTAGGGAGGGGAAGGGGAGAGGAGGACGTATTGTGAGGAGGGAAGAGGAGGGGGACGTATTGTGAGGGAAAGAAGAATGGGTTGTCGAGGATGTTAGGGTGAGGGTAGCTTGCTGTGGGGTGGGGAGGTGGGAGGGTTTTCGAAGGAGTTCAGAGGACGAGAGAGAGAGAGAGAGAGAGAGAGAGAGAGAGAGAGAGAGAGAGAGAGAGAGAGAGAGAGAGAGAGAGAGAGGAGAGAAGAGCAGTAAGAAGGGAGTTGGCCCTTGGAGGCCAGAACAGAAATATTTATAGACTTGTTGGTTCATAAACTCATGCAGGGCTACAACCACAACTTACTATGTCTCTCTCTCTCTCTCTCTCTCTCTCTCTCTCTCTCTCTCTCTCTCTCTCTCTCTCTCTCGCTCTCTCTCTCTCTCTCTCTCTCTCTCTCTCCCCCCTCTCTCTCTTTCTCTCTCCCTCCCCCTCTCTCTCTTTCGTGTTTATAGATTGCACCCGGAAAATCCCGTCATCTGACACTTCCCGTTCACATAGTTTGCCATTATGTAGATGCTTAAGGCAAAGATAGTAAAGCAGAAGAAGGCTCTCTCCCCACCCTCAAGTCTCTTAGCTCAGGCTGACAAATTTCAACAGTGTAGCCCATCCTGTAAGATGCAACATGACAGGGATACATACCTAACTTTCCTTCTTACTGTGTATCTCTCATATAGAATAATGTAGCAGCGCCTTATGAGTGTTCCCACTGTGTAATTCTCATATTAAATGGTGCAGTAGCAGTACACTAGTGATATATATATATATATATATATATATATATATATATATATATATATATATATATATATATATATATATATATATATATATATATATATATATGTCGTGCCGAATATGTAAAACTGGTCAATTAGCAAGAACTCATTTAAAATTAAGTCCTTTCTGAAATTTTCTCTTATACGTTTAAAGATATATTTTTTTCATTAATGTTAATGTAAAAATTTTTAATTTTGCACCAAAAGAATCTTTAGAAACTTACCTAACCTTATTATAACAAGAACAATTTATTTTAGCCTAACCCAACTAAATATATTTTATATTTGTTTACAGTAATTTAATACTAAACAAACACAGTGAAACGTATTTTTCTCGTTAGGTTCAGAATGATTTTGGCGAAATTATTGCATACACAAATTTTCACTTGTCCTATATGGCAAGATGAGCGTTGCTATTTAAGCCAAGATCGCAAGTTCTGCCTATTCGGCACGACATATATATATATATATATATATATATATATATATATATATATATATATATATATATATATATATTTATATATATATATATGTATATATATATATATATATATATATATATATATATATATATATTTATATATATATATATATATATATATATATTTATATATATATATATATATATATATATATATATATATATATATATATATATATATATATATATATATATATATATATATATATATATATATATATATATATATATATATATATATATATATATATATATATATATATATATTATATATATATATATATATATATATATATATATATATATATATATATATATATATATATATATTATTCATGTCAGTCATTGATATGTAATATACATTAATTTTCTGCTGGCTGTATTAAAATTAGTTTCGGGAAATATCTGAAAAAAAAACAACAATTCGCAGAACGGGTGGGGTTTAATCCCATGGTAGGGGTGTGTTGTAACTCTCCTGTCATGGGTTCTAGCTCCCTCACTCGTGGTGTGATACCTGTGTGATCGTCTCTGCTATATCTTGAGTATCTGAGAGTTGTCTTCGTGACTGTCTGAACAAGTGTGCCAGCTGGCTCTGGGTTGCTCATCGTTCTTCATTTTTAACGAGTTTATCTTCTGACTCATTGAACTTGAGAAGAAAAGACGCAGGGACACAGTGAGCGTTAATTGCGGCCACGTTTCGCCCTCCCCACCCCGGGTAGAGCTATATCAGGTCAGTGACTGGCAGTGGTATGATGTTAGCTAGACTTGTGTCACTGCAGAGTCTCGTCTGCTACATTACTTAGCAACACAGTTGAGCCTTAACACACTCGTCACAGCTCCCTAATATAACCTTAGTTGTTAAACCATAAATTAATTTGGTATTGAAGAATGTGAACACTCTTAATTAAAGTCTATGTTTATTGCATTGTATAGCGTTCTCTTCCAACCTGTGTGTGTCTGTGGAATACCTTGCCCGCAGGCTCACTCATAATGTTTGGGTGTAGCCAGTAATACCAGTAACATAATGTTTGGGTGTAGCCAGTAACACAATGTTTGGGTGTAGCCAGTAATACCAGTAACACAATGTTTGGGTGTAGCCAGTAACACAATGTTTGGGTGTAGCCAGTAATACCAGTAACACAATGTTTGGGTGTAGCCAGTAATACCAGTAACACAATGTTTGGGTGTAGCCAGTAACACCAGTAACAATGTTCGAGTGTAGCCAGTAATACCAGTAATACAATGTTTGGGTGTAGCCAGTAATACCAGTAACACAATGTTTGGGTGTAGCCAGTAATACCAGTAACACAATGTTTGGGTGTAACCAGTAATACCAGTAACACAATGTTTGGGTGTAGCCAGTAATACCAGTAACATAATGTTTGGGTGTAGCCAGTAATACCAGTAATACAATGTTTGGGTGTAGCCAGTAATACCAGTAACACAATGTTTGGGTGTAACCAGTAATACCAGTAACACAATGTTTGGGTGTAGCCAGTAATACCAGTAACATAATGTTTGGGTGTAGCCAGTAATACCAGTAACACAATGTTTGGGTGTAGCCAGTAATACCAGTAACACAATGTTTGGGTGTAGCCAGTAATACCAGTAACACAATGTTTGGGTGTAGCCAGTAATACCAGTAACACAATGTTTGGGTGTAGCCAGTAATACCAGTAACACAATGTTTGGGTGTAGCCAGTAATACCAGTAACATAATGTTTGGGTGTAGCCAGTAATACCAGTAACAATGTTCGAGTGTAGCCAGTAATACCAGTAACACAATGTTTGGGTGTAGCCAGTAACACCAGTAACACAATGTTTGGGTGTAGCCAGTAACACCAGTAACACAATGTTTGGGTGTAGCCAGTAATACCAGTAACACAATGTTTGGGTGTAGCCAGTAATACCAGTAACACAATGTTTGGGTGTAACCAGTAATACCAGTAACACAATGTTTGGGTGTAGCCAGTAATACCAGTAACACAATGTTTGGGTGTAGCCAGTAATACCAGTAACATAATGTTTGGGTGTAGCCAGTAATACCAGTAACATAATGTTTGGGTGTAGCCAGTAATACCAGTAACACAATGTTTGGGTGTAGCCAGTAATACCAGTAACATAATGTTTGGGTGTAGCCAGTAATACCAGTAACATAATGTTTGGGTGTAGCCAGTAATACCAGTAACACAATGTTTGGGTGTAGCCAGTAATACCAGTAACATAATGTTTGGGTGTAGCCAGTAATACCAGTAACATAATGTTTGGGTGTAGCCAGTAATACCAGTAACATAATGTTTGGGTGTAGCCAGTAATACCAGTAACACAATGTTTGGGTGTAGCCAGTAATACCAGTAACATAATGTTTGGGTGTAGCCAGTAATACCAGTAACATAATGTTTGGGTGTAGCCAGTAATACCAGTAACACAATGTTTGGGTGTAGCCAGTAATACCAGTAACATAATGTTTGGGTGTAGCCAGTAATACCAGTAACATAATGTTTGGGTGTAGCCAGTAATACCAGTAACATAATGTTTGGGTGTAGCCAGTAATACCAGTAACATAATGTTTGGGTGTAGCCAGTAATACCAGTAACATAATGTTTGGGTGTAGCCAGTAATACCAGTAACATAATGTTTGGGTGTAGCCAGTAATACCAGTAACATAATGTTTGGGTGTAGCCAGTAATACCAGTAACATAATGTTTGGGTGTAGCCAGTAATACCAGTAACATAATGTTTGGGTGTAGCCAGTAATATCAGTAACACAATGTTTGGGTGTAGCCAGTAATACCAGTAACAATGTTTGGGTGTAGCCAGTAATACCAGTAACATAATGTTTGGGTGTAGCCAGTAATACCAGTAACATAATGTTTGGGTGTAGCCAGTAATACCAGTAACATAATGTTTGGGTGTAGCCAGTAATACCAGTAACATAATGTTTGGGTATATAGAAGGTGTGTGTTATGATAATGTTCTACACAGAGCGTAACACAACCACTGTGTGGGAACTCTGAGGGAGATGGAGGAGAACAGTCATGGTGCGGGGGAAGGGATCTTGATCTATGAAGTTGGAGCTGCCCTCCTCTTCCTGGACCACATCTGTTTATTCTCTGGGCTTTATGTGACCCATGCGGGTTCAGTGCTTCCCAATTACTGTTACGACTACTACTACTACAACTACTACTACTACTGTTACTACTGCTACGACTACTACTACTACTACTACTACTACTGCTACTACTACTACTGCTACTATTACTACTAATAATAATGTGAGATGACTGAGGATAGTGACCAGCTATGTAAGGCTACTCAGATATACACAACCCATGTACACACCCATGTACATTTACAATGTGTACTCACCCATGTACATTTACACTGTGTACTCACCTATGTCCACATACACATACACGGTGTACTCATCCAGGCAGCCACAGTGTAGCAGCAGTCACTACGTTAAGGTCAGATAGCTTAAAGATAGGTAGCACCTTCCAGCTGCCCGGAGCACCCGCCTCAACCAGTCAAGTATCTCCTAGTTATCATGGTCCAGGTTAGATATATATATATATATATATATATATATATATATATATATATATATATATATATATATATATATATATATATATATATATATATATATACAAAAAAGGTGGTTTACCTCTATGTTTTTGGGTCTTTCCTGTTCTCACTCGCACATTAGACTGCCCGTCTTTGTCATTCGGCTTCTCGAGACCCCTCCCCTCCCCCCGCACTCTACCCTTATGCTGGGACCTTGAAACTATCCCTTCTGTGACAGGCGGCTCAGCCACTTTCGCCCACGATTTCCTCCCTGGGCGCTGTCCTGGTGCCAAGACGTCGTCCATATCCGACGCTCCCGCCGAACGTTTACGGGAGCTGCCATCCACATGCATCTCCTCGCTGGACGAAGCCTCCTGGTGAACCTCCACCACCACCTCATGCGTCCGTACGAACGTGGGTTTGTCCTGCATTTCCATGTTAGGGGATTCCACAGTCGTTAACTCACGACACGCTGTCGAAACAACAGGACCATGTTCTGTTCCATCTAGAAGGTCCTGCAACACGTCTTCCAGCAACTTATCCTGTGGCAAAACCTCAGGCCCCACAGGATCCACTGTAAGCGTGGGCACGGTCGATGCATCCACACACAGGGTGGCACACATCGTAGACCGCGCGTGTCCTCCTGTTGCATCTCATCACTCCAAAGCTTGGGAACTTGCCTAGCTGAGGTACCAGGCTCAGTCACGAAATCCTCAGCCCGTAGGCCCACAGGTGACTGGTCCCGGGAGTGGCCAACCAGTCGACGGGGGCACTGAGCAGCCATATGCTCAAAAGAGTTGCATAGTCTGCAAGTCTTCCTTTGGCCCGTGTAATGAACAAACACCTGGGTCCTATATTTCTCCAGACGTACATAAGAGGGAATCGACTGGCGGAGCGTCATCTTGATGGTGAAGGAGCCCTCTGGGAACCCCTCGTATGGGCCCTCTCTCCACACTCCCTTGGTCGCTGCATGCACCGTTCCGTATCTGCCGAAAACATCCCGCAGATCGTACTCCTCCGCCTCGAAAGGCACATTTCTCACCTTGACCCAGGTGACATACGTCGACACGTCATGTAGACACACTTCCACAGCCGAATTCACTACCATTCTTCTTTCTTGAAAAGTTTCCACAATCTTGTTGTAGAAGCCGGCATTCACGAATTTTATAAATATCCTTGACATCCCATTCAAAGCTACGCCATATAATTCTTCATTGGGGATGCCGTAGACGTCTCGTATAATGTTTGGCATTAATGTGTGCATTGTAGAAACACTGAGGGAGCCTTGTGTGAATGCAACACAGGCCGTGTTAACTCTCCTGCCTTGTCGGTCCGCCATCTTGTGACTTGTAGTGGTCTGTGAAAACTGCGCAGAAGTCAGTTGAATCAGGAGCTACTGCGCAGCCTGTCCGCACGGCCCAATAGCGATGCGAACAATGACTATGAAACATTAGCAGGAAAATGCACCACTACGATTCAGTGTTCGTCATATACCTACGTTGATGCATTTTCTGCACATGACATGAAATTAAAGAACTGACTGAGTTAACCTCTATACATATTAATCACATGTAAGGTATACACAATAATTATATACTATATAATTATATACTATATAATTATTATAACTAGCTACTACCATCCACAGTATGGTAGTGGCTAGTTTATTGTGCACCTTATAACCATCCTTAGGAGGATAATGCAAGAGCGTATGGATACACAAGAGGTCCAGGAACTAAACCTCTTGTGTATCCATATTCATATCTTTAAGAGGAGTACCTCTATATTTATATCTACAATTGACTTATTTAATGAAAGTAAACTCAAGACATTTGCTTAATTAATGTGGTGATGAGAGAAGGACAGTGTTGAGCGGCCGTCTGGCCTCCTGGGTGGTCAAGGCTTCAGACTCTGTAAATCAGGTGTAGGTTCACCACTGGTGGTTGGTGGCTCAGTGGTGAAGGCGTTCACCTCAGTGGAAGAACCTAGGTTCAGTTCTCTCTGATTCTCCTTTCTCTCTATCTCTTTCTCTGTTTCTTGTTAACCTGCATTACTAAAAGCTGAACTCTGTGTGTGTGTGTGTGTGTGTGTGTGTGTGTGTGTGTGTGCGGGTACTCAACTGTACTCGCCTAACTGTGGTTGCAGGGGTCGATACTCAGCTCCTGGCCCCGCCTCTTCACTGATCGCTGCTAGGTCCTCTCTCTCTCTCTCTCTCTGCTCCCTGAGCTTTGTCATACCTCATCTTAAAGCTCTGTATGATTCCTGCCTCTACTATATCACTTGCAAGACTATTCCACTTCCTGACGATTCTATGACTGAAGAAATACTTCCTAACTTCCCTTTAACTCGTCTGAGTCTTCAGCCTCCAGTTCTGACCCCTTGTTTCTGTGTCCCCTCTCTGGACCTTATCTATTCAACGCAGTATTTGGTATGTCGTTATCATGTCTCCCCTGACCCTCCTGTCCTCCAGCGTCACCTGGTTTAGAAAAACAAGTAAGCAAACACCAGGACACATTCCTTAGAAAACGTTTCGGTCCTGGACCTTGATTATTTCTAACATACAGAGGTTGAAAGGCAGTATATAGAGGAGGAGAGTGAGGTGTGAGTGACGCATGGTGACCTGAGGTATGTCAGGTGTGAGTGACGCATGGTGACCTGAGGTATGTCATGTGTGAGTGACGCATGGTGACCTGAGGTATGTCAGGTGTGAGTGACGCATGGTGACCTGAGGTATGTCAGGTGTGAGTGACGCATGGTGACCTGAGGTATGTCAGGTGTGAGTGACGCATGGTGACCTGAGGTATGTCATGTGTGAGTGACGCATGGTGACCTGAGGTATGTCATGTTAGTGACGCATGGTGACCTGAGGTATGTCAGGTGTGAGTGACGCATGGTGACCTGAGGTATGTCATGTGTGAGTGACGCATGGTGACCTGAGGTATGTCAGGTGTGAGTGACGCATGGTGACCTGAGGTATGTCAGGTGTGAGTGACGCATGGTGACCTGAGGTATGTCAGGTGTGAGTGACGCATGGTGACCTGAGGTATGTCAGGTGTGAGTGACGCATGGTGACCTGAGGTATGTCATGTGTGAGTGACGCATGGTGACCTGAGGTATGTCAGGTGTGAGTGACGCATGGTGACCTGAGGTATGTCAGGTGTGAGTGACGCATGGTGACCTGAGGTATGTCATGTGTGAGTGACGCATGGTGACCTGAGGTATGTCAGGTGTGAGTGACGCATGGTGACCTGAGGTATGTCAGGTGTGAGTGACGCATGGTGACCTGAGGTATGTCAGGTGTGAGTGACGCATGGTGACCTGAGGTATGTCAGGTGTGAGTGACGCATGGTGACCTGAGGTATGTCAGGTGTGAGTGACGCATGGTGACCTGAGGTATGTCATGTTGGGATGAGGACGGGTAGACGATGAGATCACGTGACTCCTGTGTTGCTGGGTTGGTGATGCTTCGTCTGGTTGAGTATCATGTATGCTAATGTTTTAGAACTTTTGTGGTTTACAGTGTTACGGTCTATTGTGACGGTGACGGTGATTAGCGATGCTTCTAGACACCCTTCAGCGTCTAATTGTGATTGCAGGGGTCGAGTCATAGCTCCTAACCCCGGGTGTGGGAAAGTCCGAAGATCTCACCTTCAAGGACCACAATGCCGCTATCACATCTGCGAGGAAACTGATAGGATGGGTAATGAGAACATTCAAGACACGAGATGCTAAGCCAATGATGATCCTTTTTTAGGTCACTTGTTCTCTCAAGGCTGGAATACTGCTGTACATTAGCATCTCCATTCAAGGGAGTTGAAACTGCAGATCTGGAGAATGTACAGAGAACCTTTACTGCACGTATAAGTTCCATCAAACACCTTAACTTCTGGGAGCGCCTGGAAGCACTTGGCCCGTACTCAGTAAAGCGCAGACGAGAGAGATATATCATAATCTACAACTGGAAGATTCTGGAGGGACTGGTTACTAATCTGCACACAGAAATCACTCCCGACGAAAGCAAAAGACTTGGCAGGCGATGCAACATACCTCCAGTGAAAAGTTGGGGCGCCACTGGTACACTAAGAGAAAACACAATATGTGTCCGGGGCCCAAGATGTTCAGCTGCATCAGTTATTTGGTTGACGTGTGCCTCAGGTGATATGTTTGGTACAATGCTCACCCCAAGGTCCTTCTCCTTGAGTGAGGTTTGCAGCCTCTGTCCCTCCGAACCTTTACTCCGCCACCGGTGTTTTTTTTTTTGCCCTTCCCATATCTTCACTATTCTGTTCTTATTGGGACTAAATTCCAGTAGCCACATGTTAGACCAGACCTGCAGCCTGTTCAGAGCCATTTGAAGTTTTTCCTGATCCTCACCTGTTTGTATTATCATTAGTTTAACATCATCTGCGCGCAGGGACACCTCTGACTCCATCGCTTCCGTCATGTCGATCATATATACAGTAAATAACACTGGTCCTAGTATTGATCCTTGTGTAACCCCTCTCGTCACATGTACCCATTCTGACGTCTCTTCTCGTTGTTTCTTTCCTTTTGAATATTCCTTGAGCCAATGTAACACTTTTCCTGTAATTTTTGCCTGCTCCTTTGGTTTTTCACCAATCTCTTGTGCAGTACTGTGTCAAACACCTTCCTAAGCCCAAAAATATGCAATCTACCCATCTCTCTCTCTCTCTCTCTCTCTCTCTCTCTCTCTCTCTCTCTCTCTCTCTCTCTCTCTCTCTCTCTCTCTCTCTCTCTCTCTCTCTCTCTCTCTCTCTCCTGCCTCACTTCTGTTATCTTGTGGAGAAACTCTAGTAGATGTGTGAGACGAGATTTTCCATCTCTTAAGCCGTGCTGGTTATCGTCCATGAAGCAACTCCTTCCTAGGTGCTCTACAGTTCTTCTGATAATCTTCTCCATAATCTTACTTCCTCTGCTACGTTTCCTGACTTTAACATCTCTGCAGTTGCCCTTTGTTGACTTATTGAAGATTGTTGCTAGTGGCTCACACAGTGCCTCTACTCTTTCTCTCTCAGTACCCACGGAGAGATATTATCTGGTCCCACCGCCTTCGAGGTATCCAGCTTGCACGATTGTTTCTTCTCCTCTTCTTCTGCTGTATGTATTGTGTCCCATACTTGCTGGTGCTTTTTACCACTTGGACTCCCTGGTATCGTCCCTATTTTCTTTATACCTTCTTAATGATCTTGCTGAGCTCCTCACATACTTCCTGGGCATTCCTTATGAGCTCGCCTCCTTCCTTCTTTAGTCTCTTTACCTGGTCTTTCCTCTTGATGTGTCTGCAGAGCAACGTTGCGTGTGTGTGTGTGTGTGTGTGTGTGTGTGTGTGTGTGTGTGTGTGTCCGGCATAGCAGCAACAAGTAGACACAAACACATCAAGGTCAGCTTGGCACTTAAACGTCTCTGCCTGCTCCCTTTCTTTCACCTTCCCTTCCTAGTCCACCACCACACTCCCTTGCTTGTTCACTGCCTCTCTTCTTGCTCTGACACTTGCTGTGTGTCCTGACACCTGTTGTGTGTGTTCTGACACTTGGTGTGTGTGTGTGTACTCACCTAGTTGTACTCACCTAGTTGAGATTGCGGGGGTCGAGTCCGAGCTCCTGGCCCTGCCTCTTCACTGATCGCTACTAGGTCACTCTCCCTGAGCCGTGAGCTTTATCATACCTCTGCTTAAAGCTATGTATGGATCCTGCCTCCACTACATCGCTTCCCAAACTATTCCACTTACTGACTACTCTGTGGCTGAAGAAATACTTCCTAACATCCCTGTGATTCATCTGTGTCTTCAGCTTCCAACTGTGTCCCCTTGTTACTGTGTCCAATCTCTGGAACATCCTGTCTTTGTCCACCTTGTCAATTCCTCTCAGTATTTTGTATGCCGTTATCATGTCCCCCCTATCTCTCCTGTCCTCCAGTGTCGTCAGGTTGATTTCCCTTAACCTCTCCTCGTAGGACATACCTCTTAGCTCTGGGACTAGTCTTGTTGCAAACCTTTGCACTTTCTCTAGTTTCTTCACGTGCTTGGCTAGGTGTGGGTTCCAAACTGGTGCCGCATACTCCAATATGGGCCTAACGTACACGGTGTACAGGGTCCTGAATGATTCCTTATTAAGATGTGTGTGTGTGTGTGTGTGTGTGTGTGTGTGTGTGTGTGTGTGTGTGTGTGTGTGTGTGTGTGTGTGTGTGTGTGTCTGTCCTGACACTTGGTATATGTCTCATGACACTTATTGTGTGTGTCCTGACACTGGTGTGTGTCCTGACACTTGGTGTGTGTGTCATGGCACTTGGTGTGTGTGTCCTGACACTTGGTGTGTGTGTCCTGACACTTGGTGTGTGTGTCCTGACACTTGGTGTGTGTGTCATGGCACTTGGTGTGTATGTCCTGACACTGGTGTGTGTCCTGACACTTGGTGTGTGTGTCATGGCACTTGGTGTGTGTGTGTCATGGCACTAGGTGTGTCCTGACACTGGTGTGTGTGTCATGGCACTTGGTGTGTGTCATGGCACTTGGTGTGTGTGTCCTGACACTGGTGTGTGTGTGTGTCCTGACACTGGTGTGTGTGTCCTGACACTGGTGTGTGTGTCCTGACACTGGTGTGTGTGTCATGGCACTTGTTGTGTGTGTTCTGACGCTGGTGTGTGTGTGTCCTGACACTGGTGTGTGTGTCCTGACACTGGTGTGTGTCGTGACACCTGTTGTATGTGTTTTGACACTTGCTGTGTAACGTACACAGAATAAAATGAAAAAATGGATGAAGGCTGATGGGAAACTAGCTTACCACACTCCCTTCCTTCCTTCCTTCCTTCCTTCCTTCCTTCCTTCCTTCCTTCCTCCCTTCCTTCCTTCCTTCCTCCCTTCCTTCCTTCCTTCCTTCCTCCCTTCCTTCCTTCCTTTCTTCCTTCCTTCCTTCCTTCTCTCCCTCCTACCTACTTTCTCCTTTCCCTCCACACCTCCCCTTCCCCCTCCCCACCCCCTCCCCTCCCCCTCCCCCTCCCCCTCTTCCATCCTGATTCACCTGCGTCCTGGTAGGTGGCATTCACGTGGATGTATATTTAACTGGGAGTCGTTACCACCTGGTGCCTTATTTTGCCAAGGTCGTGGGTACCAGTTGTGAGAGTTGGTCGTGGTTGTCGTCTTAATCGCTGAGGGAAAAGTCACCTGCATTAAGGTCGTTGTCATTAAATGAGTCGTTCACCGCCTGGCACTGTTGGTGACGTAAATGAGTCGTTCACCGCCTGGCACTGTTGGTGACGTAAATGAGTCGTTCACCGCCTGGCACTGTTGGTGACGTAAATGAGTCGTTCACCGCCTGGCACTGTTGGTGACGTAATTGAGTCGTTCACCGCCTGGCACTGTTGGTGACGTAAATGAGTCGTTCACCGCCTGGCACTGTTGGTGACGTAAATGAGTCGTTCACCGCCTGGCACTGTTGGTGACGTAAATGAGTCGTTCACCGCCTGGCACTGTTGGTGACGTAAATGAGTCGTTCACCGCCTGGCACTGTTGGTGACGTAAATGAGTCGTTCACCGCCTGGCACTGTTGGTGACGTAAATGAGTCGTTCACCGCCTGGCACTGTTGGTGACGTAAATGAGTCGTTCACCGCCTGGCACTGTTGGTGACGTAAATGAGTCGTTCACCGCCTGGCACTGTTGGTGACGTAAATGAGTCGTTCACCGCCTGGCACTGTTGGTGACGTAAATGAGTCGTTCACCGCCTGGCACTGTTGGTGACGTAAATGAGTCGTTCACTGCCTGGCACTGTTGGTGACGTAAATGAGTCGTTCACCGCCTGGCACTGTTGGTGACGTAAATGTTAAACAAGTTATAAAAGAAGTTATAACTTTGTGTAGTTTTAAAAATAGTTTACAGATGACAAGGTTGGGTCACTGGCTTAAGCCGGTAGGAGACTTGGACCTGCCTCGCACGGGCTAGTAGGCCTGCTGCAGTGTTCTTTCTTTTTTTATGTTCTTAATACAAAGACGTCCTAAAAACACACAAAAAGGATCTGATAGCACATAAACAGGATTTGAATATATATCAGCAGATTCTGACAGCATATAAAGAGGATCTGATAGTACATAAATTGGTTCTAACACACAAACAGGTTCTGACAACACTAAAGGTTCTCACAACATATAAACAGCTTCTCACATCTCGTAAACAGGACCCGATAATACATAAGAACATAAGAAAGAAGGAACACTGCAGCAGGCCTACTGGCCCATGCGAGGCAGGTCTAAGTCTCCTACCGGCTTAAGCCAATGACCCAATCTAGTCAGGTCAGGTCACATTCTGTGTACGAATGGTATATAATACCGACAAGATGAGAGTAAGACACATGTGCAACATCTGGGTATCTTTATTGTAGACGTTTCGCCATCCAGTGGCTTTATCAATACAAATTCCAGGACATAACTTGAAGACAGTAGAACTATGTACAGAAGATGAGGTAATCAGTCCCTCAACCTAGGAGTAGGTGCGAACAGCGCCATAGTCGTGCTGTTCGCACCTACTCCTAGGTTGAGGGACTGATTACCTCATCTTCTGTACATAGTTCTACTGTCTTCAAGTTATGTCCTGGAATTTGTATTGATAAAGCCACTGGATGGCGAAACGTCTACAATAAAGATACCCAGATGTTGCACATGTGTCTTACTCTCATCAGGTCACATTCACTTAAGGAAGGAGCACGGCATCAGCCCTAGTAGCACAAGCTAGTCAGGTCCAACTCACACCCACCCACGCCCACTCATGTATTTATCTAACCTATTTTTAAAACTACACAACGTTTTAGCCTCTATAACTGTACTTGGGAGTTTGTTCCACTCATCCACAACTCTATTACCAAACCAGTGCTTTCCTATATCCTTCCTGAATCTGAATTTGTAAAGCTTAAAACCATTGCTACGAGTCCTGAATAGCTAGATATTTTTAGCACGCTATTTACGTCCCCCTTATTTATTTATTTATTCCTGTTTTCCACTGATACACCTCAATCATATTATCCCTAATTCTACGCCTTTCTAGTGAGTGTAGATTCAGGGCCCTCAGTCTATCCTCTTAGGGAAGATTTCTGATACATGGGATCAACTTTGTCATCCTCCTCTGTACTTTTTCCAGAGCATTTATATCCATTCTGTAATACGGTGACCAGAACTGTGTAGCATAGTCTAAATGAGGCCTAACCAAGGATGTATAGAGTTGAAGAACAACCTGAGGACTTCTATTATTTATACTTCTTCCTATGAAGCCAAGGATTCTGTTATCTTTATTGCGAACACTTATGCACTGTTGTCTTGGTTTCAGATTACTGCTAACCAGAACTCCTAAATCTTTTTCGCATTCCATAATATTAAGATCTACATTATTTAGTTTATATGTGGCATGGTTATTGTCCTGTCCAACATTTAGAACTTTGCATTTGTCTATATTAAACTGCATCTGCCACTTCTCCGACCACTGCATCAGACTATTCAAATCTTCCTGGAGTGCTCTAATGTCTTTAAGAACATAAGAAAGGAGAAACACTGCATCAGGCCTGTTGGCCCATACTAGGCAGGTCCTTTACAATTCATCCCACTAACAAACATTTGACCAACCCAATTTTCAATGCCACCCTAGAAACAAGCTCCGATGTGCAAGTCCCACTCAAATCCAACCCCTCCCACTCATGTACTTATCCAACCTAAATTTGAAACTACCCAAAGTCCTAGCCTCAATAACCCAACTAGGTAGACTGTTCCACTCATCAACTACCCTATTTTCAAACCAATACTTTCCTATGTCCTTTCTAAATCTAAACTTATCCAATTTAAATCCATTACTGCGGGTTCTCTCTTGAAGAGATATCCTCAAGACCTTGTTAATATCCCCTTTATTAATACCTATCTTCCACTTATACACTTCGATCAGGTCTTCCCTCATTCTTCGCCTAACAAGTGAATGTAACTTAAGAGTCTTCAATCTTTCTTCATAAGGAAGATTTCTAATGCTATGTATTAATTTAGTCATCCTACGCTGAATGTTTTCTAACGAATTTATGTCCATTCTGTAATATGGAGACCAGAATTGAGCTGCATAATCTAGGTGAGGCCTTACTAATGATGTATAAAGCTGCAGTATGACCTCTGGACTTCTGTTGCTTACACTTCTTGATATAAATCCCAGCAATCTATTTGCCTTATTACGAACGCTTAGGCATTGCTGTCTTGGTTTAAGGTTGCTGCTTACCATAACCCCCAAGTCCTTTTCGCAATCTGTATGGCTAAGTTCTACATTATTTAACTTATAAGTGCTAGGGTTATGGACACTCCCGAGCTTCAGAACCTTGCATTTATCTACATTGAACTGCATCTGCCACTTTTCTGACCAAGAGTAGAGTTTGTCTAAATCCTCCTGAAGTTCCCTAACATCTACGTTTGAATCAATTATCTTACCTATCTTCGTGTCATCGGCGAATTTGCTCATATAACTAGTAATTCCTTCATCAAGATCATTGATATATATTATAAACAACAACGGGCCCAAGACTGATCCCTGTGGAACGTCACTTGTTACTGATCCCCACTCGGATTTAACCCCATTTATGGACACTCTCTGCTTCCTGTCTGTGAGCCATGATTCGATCCACGAGAGCACCCTTCCCCCAATGCCATGAGCTGCTACTTTCTTCAACAGTCTTTGGTGCGGAACTCTATCAAATGCCTTACTAAAATCTAAGTAAATAATATCAAATTCTTTATCGTGGTCAACAGCCTCAAAAGCTTTACTGAAGAAAGTTAATAAATTAGTTAGACAAGACCGGCCTCTTGTGAATCCATGCTGAGTATCATTAATCAAGCTATGCTTATCGAGATGGCTTCTTATAACTTGAGCTATAATTGACTCTAGTAATTTGCCTACAATTGAGGTCAGGCTTATTGGGCGGTAATTTGACTGTAACGACTTGTCCCCTGTTTTAAAAATAGGAATTACATTAGCCATCTTCCACATATCAGACACTACACCTGTTTGAAGAGATAAATTAAAAATATTAGTTAATGGTTCACAGACTTCCATTTTGCATTCCTTTAGAACCCTTGAGAAAACCTCATCAGGACCCGGTGACTTATTTTGCTTCAGTCGGTCTATATGCTTCACAACCATTTCACTAGTGACTGTGATGTTACATAATTTATTTTCTTCTAGCCCACTATAAAAATTAATTACCGGAATATTATTAGTGTCTTCCTGTGTAAAAACCGAGAATGAATTCGTCAGCTTATTTTGGAGTCATCGGCAAACTTGCTTATGTCGCTATTTATTCCCTCATCTATGTCGTTTGTGTAAATTGTGAACAACAAAGGGCCCAACTCTGACCCCAGTGGAACACCGCTCATGACGTTTCCCCACTGTGATTTCTCCCTATGTACGGAACCTCTCTGCTGCCTATCTGTTAGCCTCTATCTGGGAAAAAATTTCTCCTATTCCGTGTGCCTTAATTTTCCTCATTAATCTCTGATGTGGAACTCTGTCGAAAGCCCTACTGAAGTTCATATACACAATATCATATTCAATACCATGATCTACCTCCTCAAATACCATCGTGAAAAAAGTTAATAAATTCGTAAGGCATGAACGCCCTTTTGTAAAACCGTACTGAGATTCGTTGATCAATTTATGCTTCTGAAGATGGCTACGAATTACCTCGGTAAGTATTGATTCCATAAATTTTCCCATTGTGGAGGTGAGGCCTATTGGTCTATAATTCGAAGCCTAGGACCTGTCACCTGCTTTGAAACTCGGTATCACATTTGCCATTTTCCACTTATCTAGCACTATGCCAGTTTGCAGTGATATGTTGAAAAGATTAGCCAAAGGTTTGCTAAGCTTCTCTTTACATTCTATTAGAACCCTTCTCTACAGTTCATCAGGGGCTGGGGTTTTGTTAGGTTTTAATTTATCTATTTATCTAAGGACCATGTCACTTGTGACCCTAATCATGCATAGTTTATTATCGTCCTGTTCTGCATAATTTATTATTTCTGAAATATTGCTAGTATCTTTCTGTGTAAAAACTGAGAGGAAGTAAGTGTTAAAAATTCTACACATTTCCTTATCACTGTCGGTGAGCTGACTCGAGTAACTTGTAGTAATAATAATAGTAATAAATACATACAGAGCATTAGCTAGGTTAAAAGCTCAGTGTCCCGAGGCACGTTCCTGGCACCTATGCTGTTTCTTACCCTCATCTCAGACACAGATGAAATCACTCGTCACAGCGGCTTATCATCGTCTGAAGATGATATGAAAAAGGAGCATGAAAATCACATCAGTAGAAAATGAAAAAAAAAATGCAACAAGATGTAAGCAAAGTCTTCAGTGGGTAGTGGAGAACATGATGTGCACTGGTGACGAAGTTTCATGTGCTTAGATGTAAATGAAGAACTCAAAAGGGATACCATGCAGAACACAAGAAGATCATGATAAAGAACGAAAAGAACACGTGAAACACATGAGTAATAATATCATCTGACTTTCCTTCTGAGGAACAAAATAAGGCAAATGTTCTGGAAACTGACTCAGTAGATGATGAGAAATTACTTAGGGTATTGTTCAGTGCTGACGGCACCGTTCAGGGCAGGGAAAAATATCAGAGATGGAACAGATACAGAGATCATTTACGGCTCTCAAAGAGCCAATAAAGCATTTAACTTAGTGAGACTGTCTCACGGCTCTATATTCTCTGGAGCAGAGTGAAGAGAGAGATGTTAATATACAAGAAGAAAGAAAGTGAAGGTACCTGAAAGACTATCTCCAAGTCTACACATTGCCAAAACAATATACTAGAATGAGAAATATGGGAGAAATTTAAAAAAAAAGCAGTGACAAGAATGGGCGCTTTAGGCACAATAAGATAACTTTGTATCAACGTCCGTCGCCCCAGACTACCAAACACCTTACCATTAGAAGCACTGCTAGAACACGTCTAGAAAATTTGACTAGTGCCTCTACCAAGTGGCAGATCAACCAGGCTGTGATGAACATGGGGGTCAGCAGGCCGACAGCAGCCTGGTTGACCAGGCAAGCACCAGACTAGCCTAGCCCAGGGCAGGGCTGTAGTAGTAAAGCTGTTAAAGTCCATTCGAGTGATATCTAAAGAGACTCAGTGAGATCAGTGTTGGAAAACTGAAAACACTGAGTCAATGTTGGTGTAATGCTGAATCAGAATGACAGTGTCACACATGCAATAAACAAGGCAGAGCTGGGGATAAACTGCACCGCCAGCATGCACTTGACACTGTCCCTTACAAGAGAGTACTCCACAAGCTACAAGAAAGCAAGCTAGAATGTACTAAAACGGACCAGGAAGTGCCCATGAAAGAGTGTAAACAAGGAGTTACTGTGAGGGAGGTACCAGAGTGGAGTTCCTGAGGAACGAGTGATGGTGCCACTGCGGCTCATAACACAATCAGAGAGTTCATCCTCTTACGAACGACAAGCTTTACGCACATCCATTTTTTATACACGAGGCACATGGCGAGCAGTAAAAGTTTGGTAACGTCGCTAGATTGATATACAAACTGAAACACAGTGTCTCCTGACACTGGAACACTGCCTCTTGACACTGGAACACTGCCTCTGACACATTGTGTCTCCTGACACTGGAACACTGATTCCTGTCACTGGAACAATGTGTCCTGACACTGGAGCACTGTGTCTTGACAGTGAAACACTGTATCCTGACATAGGAACACTGTGTCTCCTCACACTTGAACTCTGTGTCCTGACGTAGGAACACTGTCTCCTGACACAGGAACACTGTGTCCTGATACAGGAACACTGTCCTGACACTGGAACACTGTGTCCTGATACAGGAACACTGTATCCTGACGCTGGAACACTGTCTCCTGACACTGGAATACTGTCTCCTGAGATTGGAGCACTGTGTCTCCTTACACTCTAACAGTGTGTCCTGACATTGGAACCCTGTGTCATGACACAAGGACACTATCCTGACACTGAAACACTGTCTCTCCTGACACTGGAATACTGTGTTTTGACACTGAAACACTGTCTCCTGACACTGGAACACTGTGTTCTGATACTGGAACACTGTGTCTCCTGACACTGGAACACTGTGTCCTGATACTGGAAGGCTGTGTCATGATACAAGAACTCTGTCCTGACATTGGAACACTGTGTCTTCTGACACAGGAACACTGTGTCCTGACACAGGAACACTGTGTCCTGACACAGGAACACTGTGTCCTGACACTGGTATACCGTGTCCAGACACAGGAACATTGTACCCTGACACTGGAACACTGTCCTGACATTGGAACATTATGTGTCCAGACACTGGAACAGTGTGTCCTGACACTGAAGCATTGTGTCTATAGACACTGGAACACTGTGTCCTGACTCTGGAACACTGTGTCCTGACACAAGAACACTGTCTCCTGACTCTGGAACACTGTGTCCTGACTCTGGAACACTGTGTCCTGACACAAGAACACTGTCTCCTGACTCTGGAACACTGTGTCCTGACTCTGGAACACTGTGTCCTGACTCTGGAACACTGTGTCCTGACACAAGAACACTGTCTCCTGACTCTGGAACACTGTGTCCTGACTCTGGAACACTGTGTCCTGACTCTGGAACACTGTGTCCTGACTCTGGAACACTGTGTCCTGACACAAGAACACTGTGTCCTGACTCTGGAACACTGTGTCCTGACTCTGGAACACTGTGTCCTGACTCTGGAACACTGTGTCCTGACTCTGGAACACTGTGTCCTGACACAAGAACACTGTCTCCTGACTCTGGAACACTGTGTCCTGACTCTGGAACACTGTGTCCTGACTCTGGAACACTGTGTCCTGACTCTGGAACACTGTGTCCTGACACAAGAACACTGTCTCCTGACTCTGGAACACTGTGTCCTGACTCTGGAACACTGTGTCCCCTGACACTGGAACACTGTGTCCTCTCACAAGAACACTGTCCTGATACTGGAACACTGTGTCTCCTGAAACCGGAACCCTGTGTCCTGACACTGAAGCACTGTGTCTATAGACACTGGAACACTGTGTCCTGACGTAAGAACACTGTCTCCTGACACTGGAACACTGTGTCCTGATATTGGAACACTGTGTCCTGACACTGGACCACTCTGTCCTGACACTGGAACACTATGCCCTGACACTGGGATACTGTGTCCTGACACTGGAATACTGTGTCCTGACACTGGAAAACTGAGTCCTGACACTGGAAAACTGTGTCTCCTGACTCAGGATCACTGTCTCCTGACACTGGAAGACTGTCTCGTGACACTGGAACACTGTGTCTCCTGACACTGGAACACTGTGTCTTGACACTGGTACACTGTGTCCTGACACTGGAACACTGTGTCTCCTGATACAGAAACACTGTATCCTGACGCTGGAACACTGTGTCCTCACACTCGAACATTGTGTCCTCACACTGGCACACTGTGTCCTCACACTAGAAGAATGTGTCCTCGCACTGGAAGAATGTGTCCTGACACTGGAACACTGTCTCCTGACACAATACACTGTCTTCTGTCATGTCACACGTCTTACCCAGCTGACGTGCCGTCAGCTGGGTCAGCATCCGCTGGTGTCAGCTGTGTCAGCATCAGCTAAGGTTTGCACAAATTGTTTAAAACCCACCGGAGGTTCACTGCAGGTTGCCAGAGAGGCTTCCAGAGCGTGTAGGGTCGTGCAATGTATAGAGATGAGGTGGGAAAGTGAACCTTGGTGCTTGATGAACTTAGATCTGTCTTGACCGAGGGATCAGCATATGCAAATGAACTTGCGAAACAACAGCGGGATAAATGATGCTGTGTGAGTGATGTCACTTGATGTGTGTGCGTGTGTCCTTTCCCCCACAACTCCCCCCTACCCGGGGGACGTCAGGACGTCACGACCCAAGCCGTCCTTAGTTACTTGTTGCTCCTAGTGATGTTATTGTTGCTGTTGCTGCCTTCTTGTTGTTGTTGTTGTTGTTGTTGTTGTTGTTGTTGTTGTTGTTGTTGTTGTCGGTGTTGCTGTTGTTATTGTTGTTGTTGTTGCTGCTGCTGTTATTGTTGTTGCTGTTGTTTATGTTGTTGCTGTTGTTTTTGTTGCTACTGTTGTTGATTCTGTTGATGCTGTTGTTGCTGCTGCTGCTGTTGTTAATGCTGTTTTGTTGTTGCTGATGCTGTTCTGTTGTTGTTGTTGTTGATGCTGTTCTGTTTTTGTTGTTGTTGATGCTGTTCTGTTGTTGATGCTGTTCTGTTGTTGTTGTTGTTGTTGATGCTGTTCTGTTGTTGTTGTTGATGATGCTGTTCTGTTGTTGTTGTTGTTGATGCTGTTCTGTTGTTGTTGTTGATGATGCTTTTCTGTTGTTGCTGTTGTTGATGATGATGCTGTTCGGTTGTTGTTTGTAGATGAATGGTTCAGAGAACCGACATGTTGATAAATTAGACACATGTGCAACTCTTGGGTATCTTTATTGAGGAAACGTTTCGCCACACAGTGGCTTCATCAGTCCATACTGTTCTTCAAGTTTCTCCTACGTATGGACTGATGAAGCCACTGTGTGGCGAAACGTTTCCTCAATAAAGATACCCAAGAGTTGCACATGTGTCTAATTTATCGGTTGTTGTTGTTGATGATGATGTTCTGTTGTTGTTGATGATGCTGTTCTGTTGTTGTTGATGCTGTTCTGTTGTTGTTGTTGTTGATGATGATGCTGTTCTGTTGTTGTTGATGCTGTTCTGTTGTTGTTGATGCTGTTCTGTTGTTGTTAATGCTGTTCTGTCGTTGTTGATGTTGTTCTGTTGTTGTTGTTGTTGTTGTTGATGCTGTTCTGTTGTTGTTGTTGATGCTGTTCTGTTGTTGTTGTTGTTGATGATGCTGTTCTGTTGTTGTTGTTGTTGTTGATGCTGTTCTGTTGTTGTTGTTGATGCTGTTCTGTTGTTGTTGTTGATGCTGTTCTGTTGTTGTTGTTGTTGTTGATGCTGTTCTGTTGTTGTTGTTGTTGATGATGATGCTATTTTGTTGTTGTTGTTGATGCTGTTCTGTTGTTGTTGTTGAAGCTGTTCTGTTGTTGTTGATGCTGTTCTGTTGTTGTTGATGATGATGCTGTTCTGTTGTTGTTGATGCTGTTCTGTTGTTGTTGTTGATGATGATGCTGTTCTGTTGTTGTTGTTGATGCTGTTCTGTTGTTGTTGATGCTGTTCTGTTGTTGTTGATGATGATGCTGTTCTGTTGTTGTTGATGCTGTTCTGTTGTTGTTGATGCTGTTCTGTTGTTGTTGTTGTTGTTGTTGATGCTGTTCTGTTGTTGTTGTTGATGCTGTTCTGTTGTTGTTGTTGATGCTGTTCTGTTGTTGTTGTTGTTGATGCTGTTCTGTTGTTGTTGTTGTTGATAAGAACATAAGAACGAAGGAACACTGCAGAAGGCCCACTGGCCCATGCGAGGCAGGTCCAAGTCTCCTACCGGCTTAAGCCAATGCACCCAACCTAGTCAGGTCAGGTCACATTGACTTAAGGGAGGAACACGGCAACCGACCTGTTAGCACAAGCTATCAGGTCTAACTCACACCCACCCACATCTACTCATGTATTTATCCAACCTATTTTTAAAGCTACACAACGTTCTGGCCTCTATAACGGTACTTGGGAGTTTGTTCCACTCATCTACAACTCTATTACCAAACCAGTACTTTCCTATATCCTTCCTGAATCTGAATTTTTCCAACTTAAAACCATTGCTGCGAGTCCCATCTAGGCTAGATATTTTCAGCACACTATTTACATCCCCTTTATTTATTCCTGTCTTCCATTTATACACCTCAATCATATCCCCCCTAATTCTACGTCTTTCTAGAGAGTGCAGTTTCAGGGCCCTTAGTCTATCCTCATAGGGAAGGTTTCTGATACATGGGATCATCTTTGTCATCCTCCTTTGTACATTTTCCAGAGAATTTATATCCATTCTGTAATACGGTGACCAAAACTGTGCAGCATAATCTAAATGAGGCCTAACCAAGGATGTATAGAGTTGAAGAACAACCTGAGGACTCCTATTATTTATGCTTCTTGATATGAAGCCAAGGATTCTATTAGCTTTATTGCGAACACTTATGCACTGTTGTCTTGGTTTCAGATTACTGCTAACCAGAACTCCTAAATCTTTTTCGCAATCCGTAATATTAAGATCTACATTATTTAGTTTATATGTGGCATGGTTATTGTCCTGTCCAACATTTAGAACTTTGCATTTGTCTATATTAAACTGCATCTGCCACTTCTCCGACCACTGCATCAGTCTATTCAAATCTTCCTGGAGTGCTCGAATGTCCTCGTCAGAATGAATTCGACGGCCTATTTTGGTGTCATCGGCAAACTTGCCGATGTCGCTCTTTATGCCCTCATCTATGTCGTTTATGTAGATTGTGAACAGCAGGGGGCCCAACACTGACCCCTGTGGAACACCGCTCGTGACGCTTCCCCACTCTGATTTCTCCCCATTTATGCAAACTCTCTGCTGCCTATTTGTCAACCATGCCTCTATCCAGGAAAAAATTTCTCCTCCTATTCCATGTGCTTTAATTTTCCTCAATAGTCTCTGATGTGGGACCCTGTCAAAAGCCTTACTGAAGTCCATATACACAATATCATATTCATTACCATGATCTACCTCCTCAAATACCTTAGTGAAAAAAGTTAATAAATTCGTAAGGCAGGAACGCCCCTTTGTAAAACCATGCTGAGATTCGTTGATTAATTTATGCTTTTCAAGGTGGCTACGAACTGCCTCGGCAATTATTGATTCCATAAATTTTCCCACTATGGAGGTTAGGCTTATTGGTCTATAGTTCGAAGCTAAGGACCTGTCACCTGTTTTGAAAATAGGTATCACATTTGCCATTTTCCACTTATCTGGCACCATGCCAGTTTGTAGTGATATGTTGAAAAGATTAGCCAAAGGTGTGCTAAGCTCCTCTTTACATTCCTTTAGAACCCTTGCATACAGTTCATCAGGGCCTGGGGATTTGTTAGGTTTCAATTTATCTATTTGCCTAAGGACCATGTCACTTGTGACCCTAATAGTGCACAGTTTATTATCGTCCTGTTCTACATAATTTATCATTACTGGTATATCGCTGGTATCCTCCTGTGTAAAAACTGAGAGGAAGTATGTGTTAAAAATTCTACACATTTCCTTATCACTGTCAGTGAGCTGACCCGAGGAACTTTTGAGTGGGCCTATCTTGTCCCTGATCTTACTTCTGTATACCTGAAAGAATCCTTTTGGGTTAGTCTTCGATTCTCTTGCAACTTTAACCTCATAATCTCTTTTTGCTTTTCTAATTCCCTTTTTTATTTCTCTCTTTAACTGAATATATCGATTTCTTAATTGCCCCTCTCCTCTTTTGATTTGCCTATATATGCCTCTCTTTTGACCAATCAGATATTTTAATCTATTGTTCATCCATTTAGGATCATTTTTGTTTGATCTGATTTCCCTATTTGGAACATAATTTGACTGAGCAGCTAGAACTATGCCCTGGAAAGCATCATATCGGCAACCATCACCACCTACCTGACCCTTAGTCAGGTCATTCCAGTTCAGCCCACCTAAGTAATTTTTCAGTCCTATGAAATCAGCCAAGCGAAAGTCAGGGACGGAGACTTGATTGCCATTATTAGGGGAATTCCATGATATATTAAAACTGAGTGATTTGTGATCACTCTCCCCAAGCTCATCATTAACCTCAAGATTATTAATTAGTGTTTCCCTACTGGCAAGAACCAAGTCAAGGAGGTTATTTCCCCTAGTTGGCTCTGTCACAAACTGTTTTAAAAAACAATCCTGGATGGTATCAAGAAAGTCACCCGACTCTAAATTTCCTGTCAAATTGCTCCAGTCAATCTGTCTATAGTTGAAATCTCCCATTAGCACAACATTTTCGTATGTAGATGCCTTACGAATTTCGTCCCATAGAAGTTTACTGCACTCCCTATCAAGATTTGGGGCCCTGTAAATCACACCCAAAATTAGTTTTTCTCGGCCCTCGAGAAGCTGTAACCAAACAGATTCAGTGGCTGACGCTTCTAATTTAATATCTTGTCTTACACAACAATTTAAATTGTCTCTGACATACATCGCTACTCCACCACCTTTCCTGTTGACCCTGTCAGTGTGGAATAATTTATAGCCTTGTATGTGACATTCAGAGGGCATCTCTCTATCTTTCAGATTGAGCCAGGTCTCTGTTATAGCAATAATATCTATGTTTCCTGCACTTGCAATTAATCTTAGCTCATCTATCTTATTTCTAACACTCCTGCTATTAGTATAGTAAACCTTAAGGGAGCTAGTCCCTTGCTGCCCTCTGCTGCCCCCCTTTGTTAGCTGACCTGTTCTATTGTCTTTATTTATAACTTCATGCTGAATGCCTTTTATACATTTACTGTTTCCAACCCTAGTGTTGCAACCTGCTTGTTTCCCACACACACCCATACCTCTATCTTCCATCAGTTTAAAATCATAGGCATTTCACCAATGGCCTTCTCAATCGAGTCTGCAAGTGCTACCACCCCAGCCCCAGAGAGATGTACCCCATCCCTTGCATACATATCATGTTTGCCATAAAAGTTGTTCCAGTTGTCAATGAATGGGATTGCAAGTTCCTTGCAGTATCTGTCTAGCCAGCAATTTACACCAATTGCCCTAGACAACCATTCATTTCCTACTCCCCTTCTAGGCAAGATGCTACATATGATTGGGATCCCTCCCTTAGACTTAATGAAATCTATAGCTGACCTGTACTTATCTAGCAGCTCTTCTCTCCTACCCTTCCCAATATCATTTCCACCAGCACTGAGACAGATAATGGGCTTGTTCCCATTACCTGACATGATATTATCCAGCCTGTTGACAATGTCCCCAACACCAGCTCCAGGGAAGCACACTCTATCTCTCATCTTCTTATTCCTATTACAAAAAGCACGGTCAATATATCTTACCTGAGAGTCACCAACCACAAGAATGCGCTTACCTTCATTAGCAGGGGCAGTAGTACCCTTACCTTCACTGGCCACTGAAGTACATTCATCCTGGAGAACAGAGAAGCGATTTCCTACCTTCAGATCTTCACTCTTAACTTTCCTTACTCTGATGCGCCTCCCATTACTGTGAACAACTCGCCACTTGCAGCAGGTGCTGGGCTGCACCTCACTGCTGGTAACTGTTGCTACCTCCCCAACTACAGCCTCCTCACAGCGAGAGACAGACTGCACCTCACTGCTAGAAGTCTCATTCCCCACAACTCCAGCCACCTCACACTCTCTCCCAGACCCATTGAGGTGGACCTTCAGCCTCCTAATCTCCTCCTGGAGAAGCAAGACCTCCTCCTTCAACTCTCCAACCTCAGTTTTTAAAACACTGCAGAAGCAAGCCATGCTTTGTAACCGTCCACGCTAATCCCCAAAGCAGCTCAGGGTCTGTGACCTCACGTGACGACTGACCACTGACCACTGACGATGCTGTTCTGTTGTTGTTGATACTGTTCTGTTGTTGTTGTTGATGATGATGCTGTTCTGTTGTTGTTGATGCTGTTCTGTTGTTGTTGATGCTGTTCTGTTGTTGATGCTGTTCTGTTGTTGTTGTTATTGTTGTTGTTGTTGTTGATGCTGTTCTGTTGTTGTTGTTGATGCTGTTCTGTTGTTGTTGTTGTTGTTGTTGTTGTTGATGCTGTTCTGTTGTTGTTGTTGTTGATGATGCTGTTCTGTTGTTGTTGTTGTTGTTGTTGTTGATGCTGTTCTGTTGTTGTTGTTGATGCTGTTCTGTTGTTGTTGATGCTGTTCTGTTGTTGTTGTTGATGTTGAGGATACCAGCAATATTCCAGTAATGATAAATTATGTAGAACAGGACGATAATAAACTGTGCACTATTAGGGTCACAAGTGACATGGTCCTTAGGCAAATAGATAAATTAAAACCTAACAAATCCCCAGGCCCTGATGAACTGTATGCAAGGGTTCTAAAGGAATGTAAAGAGGAGCTTAGCACCCCTTTGGCTAATCTTTTCAACATATCACTACAAACTGGCATGGTGCCAGATAAGTGGAAAATGGCAAATGTGATACCTATTTTCAAAACAGGTGACAGGTCCTTAGCTTCGAACTATAGACCAATAAGCCTAACCTCCATAGTGGGAAAATTTATGGAATCAATAATTGCCGAGGCAGTTCGTAGCCACCTTGAAAAGCATAAATTAATCAACGAATCTCAGCATGGTTTTACAAAGGGGCGTTCCTGCCTTACGAATTTATTAACTTTTTTCACTAAGGTATTTGAGGAGGTAGATCATGGTAATGAATATGATATTGTGTATATGGACTTCAGTAAGGCTTTTGACAGGGTCCCACATCAGAGACTATTGAGGAAAATTAAAGCACATGGAATAGGAGGAGAAATTTTTTCCTGGATAGAGGCATGGTTGACAAATAGGCAGCAGAGAGTTTGCATAAATGGGGAGAAATCAGAGTGGGGAAGTGTCACGAGCGGTGTTCCACAGGGGTCAGTGTTGGGCCCCCTGCTGTACACAATCTACATAAACGACATAGATGAGGGCATAAAGAGCGACATCGGCAAGTTTGCCGATGACACCAAAATAGGCCGTCGAATTCATTCTGACGAGGACATTCGAGCACTCCAGGAAGATTTGAATAGACTGATGCAGTGGTCGGAGAAGTGGCAGATGCAGTTTAATATAGACAAATGCAAAGTTCTAAATGAAGATTGAGACACTTATGCAGCATATGGGAATCTTTATTCAGGAAACGTTTCGCCACACAGTGGCTTCATCAGTCCAATACAAAGAGGAAGGCGTAAGGAGAGGAGGAGAATGAGGTAATCAGTCCCTCAACCTGGAGTCGATGTGTTCAGTCCATCAATCTTGTAGAATGCACAGCATAGGGCCGTAGACGTGGCTTATATACTGTAGTGAGGTGACGTGAAGCAGATGGAGGCGGGGTCATAGTGGTACCATCCACTAGTCGAAGTAGGTCTTCGTCCAAAGGTTGAACAAGTGTTGAAGAATTCTTTGTAACAAGACCCCATGATGCTGCCGTGTCTGACAGTTGTGATGAATGGTTTGAAAAACCGACCTGGTAGCTTGTGCTACCAGGTCGGTTGCCGTGTTCCTCCCTTAAGTCAATGTGACCTGACCTGACTAGGTTGGGTGCATTGGCTTAAGCCGGTAGGAGACTTGGACCTGCCTCGCATGGGCCAGTAGGCCTTCTGCAGTGTTCCTTCGTTCTTATGTTCTTATGTTCTTATGTTCTGTTGTTGTTGTTGTTGATGATGATGCTATTTTGTTGTTGTTGTTGATGCTGTTCTGTTGTTGTTGTTGATGCTGTTCTGTTGTTGTTGATGCTGTTCTGTTGTTGTTGTTGTTGTTGTTGATGATGATCTGTTGTTGTTGTTGATGCTGTTCTGTTGTTGTTGTTGTTGATGCTGTTCTGTTGTTGTTGTTGATGCTGTTCTGTTGTTGTTGTTGTTGATGCTGTTCTGTTGTTGTTGTTGATGCTGTTCTGTTGTTGTTGTTGTTGATGATGCTATTTTGTTGTTCTTGATGATGCTATTTTGTTGTTGTTGTTGATGCTGTTCTGTTGTTGTTGTTGATGCTGTTCTGTTGTTGTTGTTGTTGATGCTGTTCTGTTGTTGTTGTTGATGCTGTTCTGTTGTTGTTGATGTTGTTCTGTTGTTGTTGATGCTGTTCTGTTGTTGTTGTTGATGCTGTTCTGTTGTTGTTGTTGTTGATGATGCTATTTTGTTGTTCTTGATGATGCTATTTTGTTGTTGTTGTTGATGCTGTTCTGTTGTTGTTGTTGATGCTGTTCTGTTGTTGTTGTTGATGCTGTTCTGTTGTTGTTGATGTTGTTCTGTTGTTGTTGTTGTTGTTGTTGTTGTTGTTGATGCTGCTCTGTTGTTGTTGACGTTGTTCTGTTGTTGTTGTTGTTGTTGTTGTTGTTGTTGTTGTTGTTGTTGTTGTTGATGATGCTATTTTGTTGTTGTTGTTGATGCTGTTCTGTTGTTGTTGTTGATGCTGTTCTGTTGTTGCTGATGTTGTTCTGTTGTTGTTGTTGTTGTTGTTGTTGTTGTTGTTGTTGTTGTTGTTGTTGTTGTTGTTGATGATGCTATTTTGTTGTTGTTGTTGATGCTGTTCTGTTGTTGCTGATGTTGTTCTGTTGTTGTTGTTGTTGTTGTTGTTGTTGTTGTTGTTGTTGTTGATGCTGCTCTGTTGTTGTTGACGTTGTTCTGTTGTTGTTGTTGTTGTTGTTGTTGTTGTTGTTGATGATGCTCTGTTGTTGTTGTTTTGTTGTTGTTGATGCTGCTGTTTTGTTGTTGTTATTTTGTTGTTGTTGATGATGCTGTTTTGTTGTTGTTGTTGTTTTGTTGTTGTTGTTGTTTTGTTGTTGATGATGCTGTTTCGTTGTTGTTGTTGTTGTTGATGCTGTCCTGTTGTTGTTGTTTTGTTGTTGTTGATGATGATGCTGTTTTGTGTCCTTGTCCACCATGCTGTGTCCTGGTCCACCATATTGTGTGCCCTGGTCCACCATATTGTGTGCCCTGGTCCACCATGCTGTGTGTCTTGGTCCACCATGCTGTGTGTCATGGTCCACCATGCTGTGTGTCTTGGTCCACCATACTGTGTCTTAGTCCTCCATGCTGTGTATCTTTCTCCAATATGCTGTGTCCTGGTTCACCGTGCTGTGTCCTGGCTCACCATGGTGTATTCTGGTTCACCATGCTGTTTGTCCTGGCCCACCATGATGTGTGTGTCCTGGTCGACCATGCTGTGTGTCCTGGTTCACCATGATGTGTGTGTCCTGGTCCACCATGCTGTGTGTCCTGGTTCACCATACTGTGTGCCCTGGTCCACCATGCTGTGTCCTGGTCCATGATATATGTGTGTGCCCTGGTCCACCATGCTGTGTCCTGGTCCACCATGCTGTGTTCTGGTCCACCATGCTGTGTCCTGGTCCACCATGCTGTGTCCTGGTTCACCATACTGTGTGCCCTGGTCCACCATGCTGTGTCCTGGTCCACCATGATATGTGTGTGCCTTGGTCCAACATGCTGTGTGTCCTGGTCCAACTTGTTGTGTGTCCTGATCCACCATTGTGTGTCCTGGAGGTGTCTGACATATACCAGGTGGTCCCAGAAGAACCACTAACAGCCTGGGTGGTCAGGGACTGACTCATAATTAGCTTACTTAGGTCTGAGTAAGAGCACTGTGCTAACATTCTAGGAACATTGTGGGTGCCAAGACTTCAATGAGGACTGCACTCGGGCAGACCATCACTCTCCTTCACTCATTCTGAGTTCCATTTAGAGAGTGTCTGGAGGATTTTGGTCATAACGACACAAGGAACCCTGCAGTAGGCCTACTGGCCCATGTTAGGCAAGTCCCAACAACTCCCACTGGTGTACCCGTTCAATTTATTTTCTAAACTTGAGTGACGCTACCTGGGAGTTTGTTCAACTCATCTACAACTCTATAGCCAAACCAGTTATAGTCTCTCTTGTATCCTCTCTAAATTTTAGCCGTGCCAGACATTGCCGGGAACACTGTCATTGACATGTGAGTGATGTTTATGATGTTTGGTGGAGTGTGCTCTGTGATGTTTGGTGGAGTGTGTTGTGTGATGTTTGGTGAAGTGTGTTGTGTGATGTTTGGTGAAGTGTGTTGTGTGATGTTTGGTGGAGTGTGCTCTGTGATGTTTGGTGGAGTGTGTTGTGTGATGTTTGGTGAAGTGTGTTGCGTGATGTTTGGTGGAGTGTGTTGTGTGATGTTTGATGGAGTGTGCTCTGTGATGTTTGGTGGAGTGTGTTGTGTGATGTTTGGTGAAGTGTGTTGTGTGATGTTTGGTGAAGTGTGTTGTGTGATGTTTGGTGGAGTGTGCTCTGTGATGTTTGGTGGAGTGTGTTGTGTGATGTTTGGTGAAGTGTGTTGCGTGATGTTTGGTGGAGTGTGCTGTGTGATGTTTGGTGGAGTGTGCTCTGTGATGTTTGGTGGAGTGTGTTGTGTGATGTTTGGTGAAGTGTGTTGTGTGGTTTGGTGGAGTGTGATGTTTGGTGGAGTGTGTTGTGTGATGTTTGGTGAAGTGTGTTGCGTGATGTTTGGTGGAGTGTGTTGTGTGATGTTTGGTGGAGTGTGTTGTGTGATGTTTGGTAGTGTGTTTTGTGATGTTTGGTGGAGTGTGTTGCGTGATGTTTGGTGGAGTGTGTTGTGTGATGTTTGGTGGAGTGTGATGTTTGGTGGAGTGTGCTCTGAGATGTTTGGTGAAGTGTGTTGTGTGATGTTTGGTGGAGTGTGTTGCGTGATGTTTGGTGGAGTGTGTTGTGTGATGTTTGGTGGAGTGTGTTGTGTGATGTTTGGTGGAGTGTGATGTTTGGTGGAGTGTGTTGTGTGATGTTTGGTGGAAGGTGCTGTGTGATGTTTGGTGAAGTGTGTTGTGTGATTCTTGGTGAAGTGTGTTGTGTGATGTTTGGTGAAGTGTGTTGTGTGATGTTTGGTGAAGTGTGTTGCGTGATGTTTGGTGAAGTGTGTTGCTTGATGTTTGGTGGAGTGTGTGTGATGTTTGGTGGAGTGTGTTGTGTGATTCTTGGTGAAGTGTGTTGTGTGATGTTTGGTGGAGTGTGTTGTGTGATGTTTGGTGGAGTGTGTTGTGTGATGTTTGGTGAAGTGTGTTGCGTGATGTTTGGTGGAGTGTGTTGTGTGATGTTTGGTGGAGTGTGTTGTGTGATTCTTGGTGAAGTGTGTTGTGTGATGTTTGGTGAAGTGTGTTGCGTGATGTTTGGTGAAGTGTGTTGCTTGATGTTTGGTGAAGTGTGTTGTGTGATGTTTGGTGGAGTGTGTTGTGTGATGTTTGGTGAAGTGTGTTGTGTGATGTTTGGTGAAGTGTGTTGCGTGATGTTTGGTGAAGTGTGTTGCTTGATGTTTGGTGGAGTGTGTGTGATGTTTGGTGGAGTGTGTTGTGTGATTCTTGGTGAAGTGTGTTGTGTGATGTTTGGTGGAGTGTGTTGTGTGATGTTTGGTGGAGTGTGTTGTGTGATGTTTGGTGAAGTGTGTTGCGTGATGTTTGGTGGAGTGTGTTGTGTGATGTTTGGTGGAGTGTGTTGTGTGATGTTTGGTGGAGTGTGTTGTGTGATGTTTGGTGGAGTGTGTTGTGTGATGTTTGGTGGAGTGTGTTATGTGATGTTTGGTAGTGTGCTGTGTGATGTTTGGTGGAGTGTGCTGTGTGATGTTTGGTAGTGTGCTGTGTGATGTTTGGTAGTGTGTGTTGTGTGATGTTTGGTGGAGTGTGTTATGTGATGTTTGGTAGTGTGCTGTGTGATGTTTGGTGGAGTGTGCTGTGTGATGTTTGGTAGTGTGCTGTGTGATGTTTGGTAGTGTGTGTTGTGTGATGTTTGGTAGAGTGTGTTGTGTGATGTTTGGTAGTGTGCTGTGTGATGTTTGGTAGTGTGTGTTGTGTGATGTTTGGTAGAGTGTGTTGTGTGATGTTTGGTAGTGTGCTGTGTGATGTTTGGTAGTGTGTGTTGTGTGATGTTTGGTAGAGTGTGTTGTGTGATGTTTGGTAGTGTGCTGTGTGATGTTTGGTAGTGTGTGTTGTGTGATGTTTGGTAGTGTGTGTTGTGTGATGTTTGGTAGTGTGTGTTGTGTGATGTTTGGTAGTGTGTGTTGTGTGATGTTTGGTAGTGTGTGTTGTGTGATGTTTGGTAGAGTGTGTTGTGTGATGTTTGGTAGTGTGCGTTGTGTGATGTTTGGTAGTGTGCGTTGTGTGATGTTTGGTAGTGTGTGTTGTGTGATGTTTGGTAGAGTGTGTTGTGTGATGTTTGGTAGTGTGTGTTGTGTGATGTTTGGTAGTGTGTGTTGTGTGATGTTTGGTAGTGTGTGTTGTGTGATGTTTGGTGGAGTGTGCTGTGTGATGTTTGGTAGTGTGTGTTGTGTGATGTTTAGTAGTGTGTGTTGTGTGATGTTTGGTAGTGTGTGTTGTGTGATGTTTGCTAGTGTGTGTTGTGTGATGTTTGGTAGTGTGTGTTGTGTGATGTTTGGTAGTGTGTGTTGTGTGATGTTTGCTAGTGTGTGTTGTGTGATGTTTGGTAGTGTGTGTTGTGTGATGTTTGGTAGTGTGTGTTGTGTGATGTTTGGTAGTGTGTGTTGTGAGATGTTTGGTGGAGTGTGCTGTGAGATGTTTGGTGGAGTGTGCTGTGAGATGTTTGGTGGAGTGTGCTGTGAGATGTTTGGTGGAGTGTGCTGTGTGATGTTTGGTGGAGTGTGCTGTGAGATGTTTGGTGGAGTGTGCTGTGAGATGTTTGGTGGAGTGTACTGTGAGATGTTTGGTGGAGTGTGCTGTGAGATGTTTGGTGGAGTGTGCTGTGTGATGTTTGGTAGTGTGTGTTGTGTGATGTTTGGTAGTGTGTGTTGTGTGATGTTTGGTAGTGTGTGTTGTGTGATGTTTGGTAGTGTGTGTTGTGAGATATTTGGTGGAGTGTGCTGTGAGATGTTTGGTGGAGTGTGCTGTGAGATGTTTGGTGGAGTGTGCTGTGAGATGTTTGGTGGAGTGTACTGTGAGATGTTTGGTGGAGTGTGCTGTGAGATGTTTGGTGGAGTGTGCTGTGTGATGTTTGGTAGTGTGTGTTGTGTGATGTTTGGTAGTGTGTGTTGTGAGATGTTTGGTGGAGTGTGCTGTGAGATGTTTGTTGGAGTGTGCTGTGAGATGTTTGGTGGAGTGTGCTGTGAGATGTTTGGTGGAGTGTGCTGTGAGATGTTTGGTGGAGTGTGCTGTGAGATGTTTGGTGGAGTGTGCTGTGAGATGTTTGGTGGAGTGTGCTGTCAGATGTTTGGTGGAGTGTGCTGTGAGATGTTTGGTGGAGTGTGCTGTGAGATGTTTGGTGGAGTGTGCTGTGAGATGTTTGGTGGAGTGTGCTGTGAGATGTTTGGTGGAGTGTGCTGTGAGATGTTTGGTGGAGTGTGCTGTGAGATGTTTGGTGGAGTGTGCTGTGAGATGTTTGGTGGAGTGTGCTGTGAGATGTTTGGTGGAGTGTGCTGTGAGATGTTTGGTGGAGTGTGCTGTGAGATGTTTGGTGGAGTGTGCTGTGAGATGTTTGGTGGAGTGTGCTGTGAGATGTTTGGTGGAGTGTGCTGTGAGATGTTTGGTGGAGTGTGCTGTGAGATGTTTGGTGGAGTGTGCTGTGAGATGTTTGGTGGAGTGTGCTGTGAGATGTTTGGTGGAGTGTGCTGTGAGATGTTTGGTGGAGTGTGCTGTCAGATGTTTGGTGGAGTGTGCTGTGAGATGTTTGGTGGAGTGTGCTGTGAGATGTTTGTTGGAGTGTGCTGTGAGATGTTTGGTGGAGTGTGCTGTGAGATGTTTGGTGGAGTGTGCTGTGAGATGTTTGTTGGAGTGTGCTGTCAGATGTTTGGTGGAGTGTCTTTGCCGTACTAACACTGTTTCGTTCTCTCTCTTGCAGAAGATGTTGGTTACCGCTAAGAGTGGAAGGACCTACACTGTGTACGTGCAGGTGAGTAGCAACAGCATCAGCAACAGTAGCAGTAACAGCAGTAGCAACAGTAGCAGTAGCAGTCTTTCTTCACTCTACTGCACATTACCTAAATTTCCTTGCAACAAATATGTAAACACTTTTGTTACATAGTTGCTAGACCTTACGTGTATGCAGATGTTCCTGCGCTACCCTCCACAGGACGCATGTCAGGCCCACAGTGAACTAGCCGCGTCCCAAGAGATATGTTAAATCTAATCCTCATTTTAACACACCTCTCTCATTCTCTCTCTCTCTCTCTCTCTCTCTCTCTCTCTCTCTCTCTCTCTCTCTCTCTCTCTCTCTCTCTCTCTCTCTCTCTCTCTCTCTCTCTCTCTCTCTCTCACCAGTACTTCTCTTTTACACTGTCGTTTATCTACCTTTATTATCCTAGTTATAAGTTCCCCATCATGTCATTAACACTTATTTAAGACCACGATAATGCAGCTAATATATATGGAAGGCAATTGTGTGTGTGTGTGTATGTGTGTGTGTGTGTGTGTGTGTGTGTGTGTGTGTGTGTGTGTGTGCGTGTGTGTGTGTGTTGTGTGTGTGTGTGTGTGTGTGTGTGTGTGTGTGTGTGTGTGTGTGTGTGTGTGTGTGTGTGTGTGTGTGTGTGTGTGTGTGGTCCTCCATCAGTCACTGTTGTGTTGTGGTCCTCCAGCAGTCACTGTTGTGGTCCTCCAGCAGTCACTGTTGTGGTCCTCCAGCAGTCACTGTTGTGGTCCTCCAGCAATCACTGTTGTGGTCCTCCAGAAATTACCGTTCTGAACCTCCAGCAGTCACTGTTGTGGTCCTCCAGCAATCACTGTTCTGGACCTCCAACAGTCACTGTTGTGGTCCTCCAACAGTCACTGTTGCAATCCTCTATTAGTCACTGTTGTGGTCCTCTAGAAGTCACTGTTGTGTTGTGGCCCTCCATCAGTCACTGTTGTGGTCCTCCATCAGTCAGTGTTGTGTTGTGGCCCTCCAACAGTCACTGTTGTGACCCTCCAACAGTCACTGTTATGCTGTGGTCATCCATCAGTCAATGTTGTGTTGTGGCCCTCCAACAGTCACTGTTGTGGTTCTCAAGCAGTCACTGTTGTGGACCTTCAGCAGTTACTGTTGTGGTCCTCCAGCAGTCACTGTTGTGATTCTCCAGCAGTCACTGTTCTGAACCTCCAACAGTCACTGTTGTGGTCCTCCAGCAGTCACTGTTGTGGACCTTCAGCAGTTACTGTTGTGGTCCTGCAGCAGTCACTGTTGTGGGTCTACAGCAATCACTGTTCTGGACCTTCAACAGTCACTGTTGCGGTCCTCCAGCAGTCAATGTTGTGGTTCTCCAGCAGTCACTGTTGTGGTTCTCCAGCAGTCACTGTTGTGGACCTTCAGCAGTTACTGTTGCGGTCCTCGAGCAGTTACTGTTGTGGACCTTTGTCAGTCACTGTTGTGATCCATTATCAGTCACTGTTGTGATCTGGACCCCCAGAAATCACTGTTGTGTTCCTCCAGCAGTCACTGTTGCAGTCCTCCATTAGTCACTGTTGTGGTCCTGTAGAAGTCACTATTGTGTTTTGGTCCTCCAGTAGTCACTGTTATTTTGTGGTCCTCAAAGCAATCACTGTTCTGTTCTTGTAACAGTCACTGTTGCGGTCCTCCAGCAACCACTGTTGTGTTCTTCCAACTTTCCCTGACGTGGTCCTCCAGCCGTCACTGTTGTCATCCTCCAGCAGTCACGGTTGTGATTTTCCAGCACTCACAGTTGTAGTCCTCCAGCAGTCACTGTTGAAGTCCTTCAGCAGTCACTGTTGTGTTCTTCCAACAGACACTGTTGTGGTCCTCCAACAGTCACTGTTGTGGTTCTCCAGCGTCATTGTTGTGGTCCTCCAGCAGTCATTATGGTGGATCTCCAGGAGTCACTGTTGTGGTCCTCCAGCAGTCATTGTTGTGGTCCTCCAGCAGTCACTGTTGTGGTCCTCCAGAAGTCACTGTCGTGGTCCTCCAGCAGTCACTGTTGTGGTCCTCCAGCAGTCATTATGGTGGATCTCCAGGAGTCACTGTTGTGGTCCTCCAGCAGTCACTGTTGTGGTCCTCCAGAAGTCACTGTCGTGGTCCTCCAGCAGTCACTGTTGTGGTCCTCCAGCAGTCATTATGGTGGATCTCCAGGAGTCACTGTTGTGGTCCTCCAGCAGTCACTGCTGTGGTCCTCCAGCAGTCACTGTTGTGGTCCTCCAGCAGTCATTTTTGTGGACCTCCAGCAGTCAATGTTGTGGTCCTCCAGCAGTCACTGCTGTGGTCTTCCAGCAGCCACTGTTGTGGTCCTCCAACAGTCACTGTTGTGGTCCTCCAGCAGTCACTGTTCTGGTCCTCCAACAGTCACTGTTGTAGTCCTAAAGCTGTCACTGTTGTGGTCCTCCAGCAGTCATTTTTGTGGTCCTCCAGCAGTTACTGTTGTGGTCCTCCAGCAGTCACTGTTGTGGTCCTCCAGCAGTCACTGTTGTGGTCTTCCAGCAGTCACTGTTGTGGTCCTCCAACAGTCACTGTTGTGGTCCTCCAGCAGTCACCGTTGTGGTCCTCCAACAGTCACTGTTGTGGTCCTCCAGCAGTCACTGTTGTGGTCCTCCAACAGTCACTGTTGTGGTCCTCCACCAGTCACTGTTGTGGTCCTCCAGTAGTCACTGTTGTGGTCCTCCAACAGTCACTGTTGTGGTCCTCCAGCAGTCACTGTTGTGGTCCTCCATCAGTCACTGTTGTGGTCCTCCAACAGTCACTGTTGTGGTCCTCCAGCAGTCACTGTTACACACACACTGACTCAGGTACTGTATCAGAGCACAAGTGTGACCATGGAGGGTGTTGGTGCCGACCACACAGAGGCACAAGAGTGGCCCTGGAGGGTGTTGGTGCCGACCACACAGAGGCACAAGAGTGGCCCTGGAGGGTGTTGGTGCCGACCACACAGAGGCACAAGAGTGGCCCTGGAGGGTGTTGGTGCCGGCCACACAGAGGCACAAGAGTGGCCCTGGAGGGTGTTGTTGGTGCCGGCTACACAGAGGCACAAGAGTGACCCTGGAGGGTGTTGGTGCCGGCCACACAGAGGCACAAGAGTGGCCCTGGAGGGTGTTGTTGGTGCCGGCCACACAGAGGCACAAGAGTGGCCCTGGAGGGTGTTGGTGCCGACCACACAGAGGCACAAGAGTGGCCCTGGAGGGTGTTGGTGCCGACCACACAGAGGCACAAGAGTGGCCCTGGAGGGTGTTGGTGCCGACCACACAGGGGCACAAGAGTGGCCCTGGAGGGTGTTGGTGCCAGCCACACAGAGGCACAAGAGTGGCCCTGGAGGGTGTTGGTGCCGGCCACAAAGAGGCACAAGAGTGGCCCTGGAGGGTGTTGGTGCCGGCCACACAGAGGCACAAGAGTGGCCCTGGAGGGTGTTGGTGCCGGCCACACAGAGGCACAAGAGTGGCCCTGGAGGGTGTTGGTGCCGGCCACACAGAGGCACAAGAGTGGCCCTGGAGGGTGTTGGTGCCAGCCACACAGAGGCACAAGAGTGGCCCTGGAGGGTGTTGGTGCCGGCCACACAGAGGCACAAGAGTGGCCCTGGAGGGTGTTGGTGCCGGCCACACAGAGGCACAAGAGTGGCCCTGGAGGGTGTTGGTGCCGGCCACACAGAGGCACAAGAGTGGCCCTGGAGGGTGTTGGTGCCGGCCACACAGAGGCACAAGAGTGGCCCTGGAGGGTGTTGGTGCCGACCACACAGAGGCACAAGAGTGGCCCTGGAGGGTGTTGGTGCCGGCCACACAGAGGCACAAGAGTGGCCCTGGAGGGTGTTGGTGCCGGCCACACAGAGGCACAAGTGTGACCCTGGAGGGTGTTGGTGCCGACCACACAGAGGCACAAGAGTGGCCCTGGAGGGTGTTGGTGCCGGCCACACAGAGGCACAAGAGTGGCCCTGGAGGGTGTTGGTGCCTACCACACAGAGGCACAAGAGTGGCCCTGGAGGGTGTTGGTGCCGGCCACACAGAGGCACAAGAGTGGCCCTGGAGGGTGTTGTTGGTGCCGGCTACACAGAGGCACAAAAGTGGCCCTGGAGGGTGTTGTTGGTGCCGGTGACACAGAGGCACAAGAGTGGCCCTGGAGGGTTTTGTTGGTGCCGGCTACACAGAGGCACAAGAGTGGCCCTGGGGGGTGTTGTTGGTGCCGGCCACACAGAGGCACAAGAGTGGCCCTGGAGGGTTTTGTTGGTGCCGGCTACACAGAGGCACAAGAGTGGCCCTGGGGGGTGTTGTTGGTGCCGGCCACACAGAGGCACAAGAGTGGCCCTGGAGGGTTTTGTTGGTGCCGGCTACACAGAGGCACAAGAGTGGCCCTGGGGGGTGTTGTTGGTGCCGGCCACAGAGGCACAAGAGTGGCCCTGGAGGGTGTAATTGGTGCCGGCCACACAGAGACAGAAGAGTGGCCCTGGAGGTTGTTGTTGGTGCCGGCCACACAGAGGCACAAGAGTGGCCCTGGAGGGTGTTGTTGTTGCCAGCCACACAGAGGCACAAGAGTGGCCCTTTAGGGTGTTGTTGGTGCCAGCCACACAGAGGCACAAGAGTGGCCCTGGAGGGTGTTGTTGTTGCCAGCCACACAGAGGCACAAGAGTGGCCCTGGAGGGTGTTGTTTGTGCCAGCCACACAGAGGCACAAGAGTGGCCCTGGAGGGTGTTGTTGGTGCCGGCTACACAGAGGCACAAGAGTGGCCCTGGAGGGTTTTGTTGGTGCCGGCTACACAGAGGCACAAGAGTGGCCCTGGAGGGTTTTGTTGGTGCCGGCTACACAGAGGCAAAAGAGTGGCCCTGGAGGGTTTTGTTGGTGCCGGCTACACAGAGGCACAAGAGTGGCCCTGGAGGGTGTTGTTGGTGCCGGCCACACAGAGGCACAAGAGTGGCCCTGGAGGGTTTTGTTGGTGCCGGCTACACAGAGGCACAAGAGTGGCCCTTTAGGGTGTTGTTGGTGCCAGCCACACAGAGGCACAAGAGTGGCCCTGGAGGGTGTTGTTGTTGCCAGCCACTCAGAGGCACAAGAGTGGCCCTGGAGGGTGTTGTTTGTGCCAGCCACACAGAGGCACAAGAGTGGCCCTGGAGGGTGTTGCTGGTGCCGGCCACGCAGAGACACAAGAGTGGCCCTGGAGGGTGTTGGTGCCGGCCACATAGAGGCACAAGAGTGACCCTGGAGGGTGTTGGTGCCGGCCACACAGAGGCACAAGAGTGGCCCTGGAGGGTGTTGGTGCCGGCCACACAGAGGCACAAGAGTGGCCTTGGAGGGTGTTGGTGCCGGCCACACAGAGGCACAAGAGTGGCCCTGGAGGGTGTTGGTGCCGGCCACACAGAGGCACAAGAGTGGCCTGGAGGGTGTTGGTGCCGGCCACACAGAGGCACAAGAGTGGCCTGGAGGGTGTTGGTGCCGGCCACACAGAGGCATAAGAGTGGCCCTGGAAGGTGTTGGTACCGGCCACACAGAGGCACAAGAGTGGCCCTGGAGGGTGTTGGTGCCGGCCACACAGAGGCACAAGAGTGGCCCTGGAGGGTGATGGTGCCGGCCACACAGAGGCACAAGAGTGGCCCTGGAGGGTCTTGTTGGTGCCGGCTACACAGAGGCACAAGAGTGGCCCTGGAGGGTGTTGTTGGTGCCGGCCACACAGAGGCACAAGAGTGGCCATGGAGGGTTTTGTTGGTGCCGGCTACACAGAGGCACAAGAGTGGCCCTGGGGGGTGTTGTTGGTGCCGGCCACACAGAGGCACAAGAGTGGCCCTGGAGGGTTTTGTTGGTGCCGGCTACACAGAGGCACAAGAGTGTCCCTGGGGGGTGTTGTTGGTGCCGGCCACAGAGGCACAAGAGTGGCCCTGGAGGGTGTAATTGGTGCCGGCCACACAGAGACAGAAGAGTGGCCCTGGAGGTTGTTGTTGGTGCCGGCCACACAGAGGCACAAGAGTGGCCCTGGAGGGTGTTGTTGTTGCCAGCCACACAGAGGCACAAGAGTGGCCCTGGAGGGTGTTGTTTGTGCCAGCCACACAGAGGCACAAGAGTGGCCCTGGAGGGTGTTGTTGGTGCCGGCTACACAGAGGCACAAGAGTGGCCCTGGAGGGTTTTGTTGGTGCCGGCTACACAGAGGCACAAGAGTGGCCCTGGAGGGTTTTGTTGGTGCCGGCTACACAGAGGCACAAGAGTGTCCCTGGAGGGTGTTGTTGGTGCCGGCTACACAGAGGCACAAGAGTGGCCCTGGAGGGTTTTGTTGGTGCCGGCTACACAGAGGCACAAGAGTGGCCCTGGAGGGTTTTGTTGGTGCCGGCTACACAGAGGCACAAGAGTGGCCCTGGAGGGTGTTGTTGGTGCCGGCCACACAGAGGCACAAGAGTGGCCCTGGAGGGTGTTGGTGCCGGCCACACAGAGGCACAAGAGTGGCCCTGGAGGGTCTTGTTGGTGCCGGCTACACAGAGGCACAAGAGTGGCCCTGGAGGGTGTTGTTGGTGCCGGCCACACAGAGGCACAAGAGTGGCCATGGAGGGTTTTGTTGGTGCCGGCTACACAGAGGCACAAGAGTGGCCCTGGGGGGTGTTGTTGGTGCCGGCCACACAGAGGCACAAGAGTGGCCCTGGAGGGTTTTTTTGGTGCCGGCTACACAGAGGCACAAGAGTGTCCCTGGGGGGTGTTGTTGGTGCCGGCCACAGAGGCACAAGAGTGGCCCTGGAGGGTGTAATTGGTGCCGGCCAGACAGAGACAGAAGAGTGGCCCTGGAGGTTGTTGTTGGTGCCGGCCACACAGAGGCACAAGAGTGGCCCTGGAGGGTGTTGTTGTTGCCAGCCACACAGAGGCACAAGAGTGGCCCTGGAGGGTGTTGTTTGTGCCAGCCACACAGAGGCACAAGAGTGGCCCTGGAGGGTGTTGTTGGTGCCGGCTACACAGAGGCACAAGAGTGGCCCTGGAGGGTTTTGTTGGTGCCGGCTACACAGAGGCACAAGAGTGGCCCTGGAGGGTTTTGTTGGTGCCGGCTACACAGAGGCACAAGAGTGTCCCTGGAGGGTGTTGTTGGTGCCGGCTACACAGAGGCACAAGAGTGGCCCTGGAGGGTTTTGTTGGTGCCGGCTACACAGAGGCACAAGAGTGGCCCTGGAGGGTTTTGTTGGTGCCGGCTACACAGAGGCACAAGAGTGGCCCTGGAGGGTGTTGTTGGTGCCGGCCACACAGAGGCACAAGAGTGGCCCTGGAGGGTTTTGTTGGTGCCGGCTACACAGAGGCACAAGAGTGGCCCTGGGGGGTGTTGTTGGTGCCGGCCACAGAGGCACAAGAGTGGCCCTGGAGGGTGTAATTGGTGCCGGCCACACAGAGACAGAAGAGTGGCCCTGGAGGTTGTTGTTGGTGCCGGCCACACGGAGGCACAAGAGTGGCCCTTTAGGGTGTTGTTGGTGCCAGCCACACAGAGGCAAAAGAGTGGCCCTGGAGGGTGTTGTTGTTGCCAGCCACTCAGAGGCACAAGAGTGGCCCTGGAGGGTGTTGTTTGTGCCAGCCACACAGAGGCACAAGAGTGGCCCTGGAGGGTGTTTCTGGTGCCGGCCACGCAGAGACACAAGAGTGACCCTGGAGGGTGTTGGTGCCGACCACACAGAGGCACAAGAGTGGCCCTGGAGGGTGTTGGTGCCGGCCACATAGAGGCACAAGAGTGACCCTGGAGGGTGTTGGTGCCGGCCACACAGAGGCACAAGAGTGGCCCTGGAGGGTGTTGGTGCCGGCCACACAGAGGCACAAGAGTGGCACTGGAGGGTGTTG